>NW_027210706.1:1242500-1432532 GCF_029030835.1 Brachyistius frenatus
CCAAGCCCATTGCTTCCTTAAGATGCATAGGTCACGGAGAATTTAACATAAAGCCACATCACCCATATGATTAATTATTTTCATATTCAATTTAGAGTCACAATAAAACAAAAGACTTATCTCATTTCCTTTTTAAATACAGCACAAGAGAATAAATAATGACTTGTTTACTGTATTTTAGTTTGTAGGCTGAATCAAAAACAATGTAGGACAATTGAACATTTCAATTAAAAAAAAGAGCAGGCCACAGGCTCTGCCTGACTATTGCTCAGTTACCATCTTTGCTATGATGATAGTCTAGAAATTCTTATCGCATGCAGGTTTGCTCAACCAATCTGAAGGGTCGACCAATTTGTGACCAGTGGGAGTTGCTGAGTGCAATGGCATTGAAGTTAACTTTTTAGTGCGGTGGGCTCCATGGAAGAGAAACCAGGGGGGACTCCACTGCTGAAAGAAAAAATTATGGATTTTGCTAAAATGGATATTGACCAGCCACAATGCTTCTGGGAGATCTCCCTTTGATGATACAAAACTGGAGCTTTTTCATAACTCGCATCAGCTTTGTGTTCACAGATGAAAAGAGTATGTTTTCCAAGGAAACAACACCATACCGACAGTGATTGCAGGAGACCGGTAATCTTGTCCATAGAATCATAATCATTTTCCTCTGATCTTGTTGGATTGATCTCGTCTGACGTATTGCATCACTTCCTGTCTACAAACATTGTGACTAGTGTTACTTCTCTCTGCTATTTCAGCTTCTTTTCCTGAATTATACATATCTTAACTCTCTCCACACTTCTTCTAATCTCAAGTTAAAACTCACGCTTGCTCTTCTTGAACAATTCTACTGTTAAATATTTGACCAACGTTCACTTAACTTGGCGTTTTGGTACTGCTAGCTTAGCAGTTAGCAATGGCTTCCCTCTCTCCCTCCACCTCTTCTTGTTTTTCCTGCTGACATGTGACATGTTTAGTTACGACCCTGCCTCTCTTAATGATAATGCTACCTGTAATAAATGTAGTGTAGTTAGGGCTCTGGAGGCCAGGGTCACCGAATTAGAATCGCGGCTGTGCACCATGCTAAATAACCAGCTAGCCGTAGGAGCTTCTCAGGGAGGGGGTGTACAGCTGTCCAGGGCTACAGGCTTAGTTAGCCGGTCCCCCGCAACACCCGAACAGCCGGGTGGCTGGGTGGCAGTACAAAGGAGGCATAGTGCCAAGCAGAAGCCCACGGTTCACCACCGACCCCTTCACGTCTCCAACTGATTTTCCCCACTCGGCGAAACACCCGCTGAGAAACCAACCCTGGTTATTGGAGACTCTATTTTGCGGAACGTGAAGTTAGCGAAACCAGCGGCCATAGTCGGATGTCTTCCCGGGGACAGAGTCAGATGTCTTCCTGGGGCTAGAGACAGATGTCTTCCCGGGGCCAGAGTCAGATGTCTTCCTGGGGCCAGAGTCAGATGTCTTCCCAGGGCCAGAGTCAGGTGTCTTCCCGGGGACAGAGTCGGATGCCTTCCCGGGGACAGAGTCAGATGTCTTCCCGGGGACAGAGTCAGATGTCTTCCTGGGGCCAGAGCGGGCGACATTGAATCAAACCTGAAACTGCTGGCTAAGGCTAATCGTAAATACAGTCAGATTGTTATTAACGTCGGCAGTAATGACACCCGGTTACACCAATCGGAGGTCACTAAAGTTAAAGTGGACTCGGTGTCCAACTTTGCAAAAACAATGTCGGACTCCATAGTTTTCTCTGGACCCCTTCCTAACCAGACCAGTGATGATATGTTTAGCCGTACATCTTCACTTCACCGCTGGTTGTCGAGGTGGTGTCCCGCTAACAATGTGGGCTTCATTGACAATTGGAATACTTTCTGGGGAAAACCTGGTCTGATCCGGAGAGACGGAATCCATCCTACTTTGGATGGTGCAGCTCTTCTTTCTAGAAATATGTCCATGTCTCTTAACAGCCCTAAAACCTGACATCCAGGGTTGAGGCCAGGACGCAGAGTTGCAGTCTTACAGCTCCTCTGCAGCTTCTTTAGAGCTGTCACTCACCCAAAACATTCAACATCCTATAGAGGTTGTGTCTGTACCCAGACCACCTATATTTTAAAAAAAACTCAAGAAAACATGTATCAATAAAAATGTAATAAAAATTGATCCTACCAAATTAATGGATCAAAAAAATCTGACAATTAAAAGCGAACTATTAAATATCAGATCTCTCTGATCTAAATCTCTGTTAGTAAATTACTTGATAACTGATCATCAGATTGATTTACTCTGTCTCACAGGGACCTGGCTGCAACAGGAAGAATATGTTAGTATCAATGAAGCAACTCCTCCCAGTCATATTAATGATCATATTCCTAGATATTCAGGCCGAGGAGGGGGAGTGACAGCAATCTTCCACTCAAGTTTATCAATTAATCCAAAGCCTAAACTTAGTTATAAATCATTTGACAGTCTGAATTCTCTGACTTTTTATCAGATTTAGTGCTGAGTTCAGATAAAGTGATGATAGTGGCAGACTTTAACATTCATGTTGACATGGACAACGATAGCCTCAGTTCTACTTTTAGCTCATTATTAGACTGTATTGGCTTTACTCAGCATGTAAATAAACCCACTCACTGCTGGAACTACACCCTTGATCTTGTTCTGTCGTATGGGATGGAAACTGAAAATTGAATTGTATTTCTCAAAACCCTGTTTTGTCGGACCACTTCTTATTAACATTTGAAGTTACAATAATGGACTACACAGCATGTGGGAATAAGTCCCACTACAGTAGATGTCTGTCAGATGATGCCATGGCCAAGTTTAAGGAAGCAGTTACATGCTCATCCTCTTTGATGCCATGTGTTAAAGGAGTGGAAGGCATCTACGTTGACCTTAGTCCCACACAAGTGGATCATCTGGTAGAAAACACTGCAGTATCTCTGCGCACAAGTCTAGATAATGTTTCCCCTCTGAAGAAGAGAGTAATGAATCAGAGGAAGTTGTCTCCGTGGTACAACTCAAAACTACGCTCTGCTAGGCAGCGACTAGAAAGTTGGAAAAGAAATGGCGTTCCACTAATTTAGAAGAATTACACCTGGCCTGGAAGGATAGTCTAATATTATATAAGAAAGCTCTTCGTAAGGTCAGACCTTTGTATTATTCATCATTCATCATTAATAGAGGAAAACCCAAGGTTTATTTTCAGCACTGTAGCCAGGCTGACAAAGAGTCTCAGTTCTGTTGAGCCCTCTATTCCTTCAGCTCTCAACAGTAATGACTTTATTAACTTCTTTACTAATACAATTCTTACTATTAGGGAGAGAATTGGGTAGACCCTTCCTGCCACCATCACTGATGTGATGTTAAGCACAGCAGCCCTGGAAGCAACTGTAGGACCAGATGTAAACTTGGAAAGTTTCTCTCCTGTTGACCTCTCTGAGTTAACTAGAATTATTTATTCATCTGGATCCTCTCGCTGTCTGTTAGATCCCATCCCAACTAAACTTTTTAAGGAAGTCTTCCCTTTAATTAATACATCCATATTAGATCAGATCAACCTATCTATTGTAACTGGCTATGTACCGCAGGCTTTTAAAGTGGCTGTAATTAAACCTTTACTTAAAAAGCCAACTCTTGATCAGCTGTTTTAGGAAACTACAGACCAATTTCCAACCTGACGTTTATTTCTAAAATCCTTGAAAAAGTTGTTGCAAATCAACTTTGTGATTATTTACAAAGGAATGATCTATTTGAAGATTTTCAGTCAGGCTTTAGAGTTCATCATAGCACAGAAACAGCTCTGGTGAAAGTTACTAACGAGCTTTTAATAGCCTCAGATAATGGACTCATCTCTGTACGTGTTCTTCTGGACCTCAGCGCTGCTTTTGATACAATTGATCATACGATCGTATTACAGAGATTCGAAGATGTTATGAGGATTAAAGGAACTGCATTAGACTGGTTCAAATCCTACTTATCAGATAGATTCCAATTTGTCCATGTCAACAATGAATCTTCCAGACAAACAAGAGTTAGTTATGGAGTTCCACAAGGCTCAGTGTTGGGCCCGATACTTTTTACTTTGTACATGCTTCCATTAGGAGATGTCATCAGGAAGCACTGCATAAACTTCCATTGTTATGCAGATGACACTCAACTATATATTTCTTTAAAACCAGATGAAACTAATCAGTTAGTAAAACTTGAAGCCTGTCTAAAAGACATAAAGGTCTGGATGACCAAAAACTTCCTGCTTCCAAATTCAGACAAAAAAATGTAAATTCTCTTGATGAAGTCATCAAGAGAATTTTAATTTTTTGCCCTTCATGACCAGGCTCCATTATGTCTTAGAGATCTTATAGAACTATATAATCCTAGCAGAGCACTTCGCTCTCAGTACGCTGGTCTACTTGTGGTTCCTAGAGTTTACAGAAGTAGAATGGGAGGCAGAGCCTTCAGTTTTCAGGCTCTTCCCCTGTGGAACCAGCTCCCAGTTTGTGTTGGCGGGGCAGAAACCCTCTCTAGCTTTAAGATTAGACTCAAAACGTTCCTTTTTGATAAAGCCTACAGTTAGGGCTGTCTCAGACCTGAACCAACCCTTAGTTATGCTGTTATAGGCCGATGTTGCTGGGGGACCTCGTTACATGCTGAGCTTCTTTTCTTTCCTCCTGCTCTTTAACTGACTCATACCTCACCATCCATTTCTCTCCCACAGCTTTTTCTTATTGTCTGTTGTCTCCATTCAGTTCCCTCGCTCGTGTAGTTTCTCTTCTTTCTTTTGTAGATGTCCCGTCATGGAGCTGCATGTCTCTGCCCTGCGCTTGTCGTCTCCACCAACAATTATTCTCTTCTATCTCTATGCTGTCCTTTTCTCTCTATGCTCTCCTCTCACCCCAACCGGTCGAGGCAGATGGCCGCCCACCTCTGAGCCTGGTTCTGTCGGAGGTTTCTTCCTGTTAAGAGGGAGTTTTTCCTTCCCTCTGTTGGAGGTTTTTCTCCCTTAAAGAGGAGTTTTTTCCCTCCTAGCTTATGTGGGAATTGTTGAATTGTTGGGTTTCTTTGTATAATATTGTAACATCTTGCTGTAAGTAGTTTAAGGTGTTAAGTGCCATGAAATAACCTATGTTGTGATTTGGCACTATATAAATAAAGTTGAATTGAATTGAATACCCACTGTAAAAAAAAAAAAAAAAAAAAAAAAAAAAGGAGGTGGTTTGTTTATGTTTTAGGGCTGGTTTCTGCATTGGCTCAGAGTGCCTTTAATCTGTAGAGAGCATAATTAAATTACTTGACCATCAAGGCATTCTGGAGTAAAAACATGCTGCCCAGTGTCAGAAAGCTCCATCTCAGTCACCCATTATTGGTCCTCCAACAGGAAAATGACAAGAAAAATACACTGCTAAAATCACCCCAGAATGGCTAAGAACAAAACACTGGACTATTCTGAGATGGTATTCTGTGAGTCCTGTTCTGAATCCTATCAAACATCTATAGAAAGAGTTGAAACATACAGTCTGGAGGAGGTCATTGCCATTGCCATCGGGAGCAACTTGTGGTTGAGTGTTTTGCCCAAAGACACTTCAGCATGTGGACAGGAGGATAGGGGATCAAACTGCTATTAGTGAACAACCCTCTCTGCCACTTATGCTGCATTATTGGTCAATACAAAAGTTGCTTTTGTCATTGATAATCATGCGAATTCTTTATGTGAAACCATCAAATTTTAAACAGTTGATGTAAATTTCCTTTAGTATAATGTTCTGAAGAATAGAAAAACGACAGCCTTAGTAAACCATTTAATGGATATAATCTGAAAGAAAAAAAGATAAAAGACGTAATATTAAAAAAAAAATTAAAAAAAAAATAATCAAATGTTTTTGCAGGTTTTACTGACTTTTTGTATCTGTGTTGAGTGAGGAACCACCATCATATCCCTGGTGATGAATAATAAAAAGTCAAAATGCAGCACAGATCGGCAAACACTGTATGCATTTCATTCAGTGGTTTCCACAGCTCTGACTGTGACTGGGTGTGTGCGTGGGTGTTTTCTGAGCAGACCTCTTGATACTGTAAGTCTCTGATAATAATGGTGGGAAATATGTTCAGTGTAGATTTACTTCAAAATCCTTGACCCTCATTACATGCTTGACCGAACAAATCAAGCTCTGTAATTACATTTAGAGGATTTTATGATAAATTATGGGGAAAAAAACTAGGTCAAAGTATTTATTGATTTTGATATTACATTAAAAATTAGATTTCTTACTATACATTCTTAGACCTGATCATATAATGAGTGTCTGTTCATGATGCTCCTGTGTCTCCCAGGCTTTCTGCTCCAAGACAAACTGTATCTATCAGCCCAGATCCTCTCCAGTGAACTTCGCCGGATTAACTTGTATGGCTACCCTGGGCCAAAAACGAGCTACGAGCCCCTTCTAAACTCACAATCGTGCTCACTGTACATACTGTACCCTTGTTGTACATACCCTTTCACCTTCAAAGAACTCAGTAAGTCAAGTCCACTCAGATAGAGTACTCCAGTTCAGCTGTGTCACTAAGTAATTTGATCAAATACAGATTTGTTCAGGATAAGGAGTACACTATATGAAAAAATAATAAAGGAGACTGTAAAAAAGTGTCCGTCTA
The DNA here is from genome assembly GCF_029030835.1 of Brachyistius frenatus. Taxonomy (NCBI): domain Eukaryota; kingdom Metazoa; phylum Chordata; class Actinopteri; family Embiotocidae; genus Brachyistius; species Brachyistius frenatus. The sequence goes on from NW_027210706.1 coordinate 1,249,158, forward strand.
CGAGACAGCGCATAAAGAGTACTCTATCATGACAAATCAAAAATCGATTCAATTAATGTACACCTGGTGTTTTGTGGCCCTAACTAGGGTTTTGGTACTAGCATTTACCCACTTTACCAAGCTTAACATAAAGCCTTGCCAGTATCAAGAGCCCATCCCCCTTGTCAGGGTTCATATTCATCACTCATTCAGAATTTTTGGCATTCACAGTAGCAATGTACTCAAATTGAATATCAACATAGTCACATCATCAAAAAAAAGCCCATTGAAGGCTGTCTACACTGCTAAAACTAAAAGCATGCAGCTGTGTATTTCTACCATCTCAGCATCAACCCCATCATACTTTACGATGTTATCAGAACTTAATTTTTAGCATTCCCTGCTAAAGGAAACAACTCATATAGATTGCAAATTCGGCACCCTGCCTCACTATTCATATTAATCCATGGGAGACACCAAGTAGCTAGATAGTCGTTTACTGTTGGATATGAAAACAGCTCAGCAAAGTTACACTCCTCTGTTGTTGGTCTCTGAGTTATTTCATTGTAGCAGGATAAAACTGTGAGTGTAACAAGGCCTTTAGGGCTGTGATGTTTTTAGAAACTAGGTTCAAGGAGTTACTCATAATTTGGCCTTTGGAGGATTGGATTATGAAATGGAGTAGCTCACTTAACCTGTCTCCAGACAAAGTGGAATGAAAGAAGCAAATATGAAATCACCCAAAATAACAGGGTTGTTTTTCAATTATTTCAATATCGTCAGCTCAATGAGAAAGATTTACATGCTCGTTAAGAGTATCAGAGTATCATGGTACTTGATGCAAAGATGTTTAGAGGAAGAAAAAAAAGGGCTCACGACTGACTCACAGCTTTGCCTGGGGGGCACAACAGAACACCAGGCCCAGTTTTGTGTTTGTGTTTCATGCTAGCATTACAAAACACAGCTTGCCTCCTACCACACAAACAAAAATAGATGGCAGGCTAGCACACTAACATTAAACAACCAGCCACTAACAGGCATGAGAGGAATAGGGATTAGCATGCTACCCATTAGCTATCCATATCTCAAAACATTATATTGCTAAAAATAGGTCAGATGGTAGTTTAAACAGTGGTCTGTGGCCTAAGGTTGTTCAGAACAGAGATAAGAGGACACTGTGCTCTGGAATGGTGGCAATATGTATTCAAATAGGGGAAGTCAACTAAGAGCAATGTAGGAAAGGAAATAGTGGAGGCGACATCCATAGACATTTTTACGTAGATGTCACATTGGCCTCAGGATTGTACGTCAATGTGGCCACGATATTGGCCCGGGAAACTTGCTGCATCTCTCAGTGGACACAACTGGAGTAAGGATGCCAGAGCCGTATACTGTTTGGGATTGATCAAATCGCTGCACTATTCAAACTAGATCTTGGGGTATAACATTTCACAGGTACGACTGAACAAGTGTTTGTGGTTGTATTTGGCCATGATAACATTGGACTTAGACTTAGACTTGGGCTTTATTAATCCCACAGTGGGGAAATGTAGTTGTTACAGCAGCAAAGAAACTCAAAAAGGTGCACACAATAAGACAACATTTACGATTTACGTATACATAAAGTAAGATAGAAAAAATAAGAGCAGTGAGTAAAAAAATACACAAGCGCACACAAAGTATATATACGAAAAAACAAATACATATAAAATAAAATAAAATAAATAAATACAGCTTGGGATGACTGGGAAAAGATTATGTTCAAAGCAAACTAATTGGCCAGAAGAGTCAGATGTAAACATTAGAAAATCAGTGTATTTGCTGTATGAACACAGAAGAGTGACAGACAACCTTGTCATCACCCTTTTTGACCATTACAGGGACAAAATAGAGTCATTATTAATGGTACACAATTGTACATTGGCATTGAGCAAGTGTATCTCTTCCTTTCACTACAAATGTTGCCATATCAAGTGACGTCAGATCTACTTCTCGGAGTTCTCCAAATCTGAGTTTTTACAATCCTTATGACGATGAATATTTTCCACCATATAAGTAAATCACTTCATGTATACCTGATGTTAACACAAACGCCTACTTGAGATTATAGTATAACTCAAGAGTCTAAGCAACTGGAGGGAAAACATTATTTTGAACTCCACGTTGATAATAAACATTGTAATATAAATACAATTAAAATTGCAAGCAGTGATACACAGGCCCTTGTACGCTGCGCGTCGGCTCCCAGACGCTTGCTCCCCAACGTGCAGGGCGTGAGGGACTGCATGTCCCCACTTAAGGTTGCTATTTTTGTCTCGTTTCTTGTCTCCAGCAGGGGGCGCTGACGATCCGTTTGGCCACGCCGACTCCCAAAACACATCAGATGTATCGTCTCACCATGCCGTACATATGTAACACTTTTCGTGAGGTTTCAAGCATCCCTTGACCTTAAACATCAACTTCCTGTGTCACGGCAAGCGAGGCGTTTGGCCACGCCCACTCACAAAACACATCAGATGTATCATCTCACCACGCCGGATGTATGTGACACGTTTCGTAAGATTTCAAGTATCCCTTGACCTTAAACATCAACTTCCTGTGTCACGGTGAGACATCAAACTGTGCCGCATCGGTACAGCGACGCCCATTGACAAAGTCGAATGAAATTCTCAATATATCATCAACCATATGTTTAGGTTATTGTGACCCGGCTTTAGGTTCATGGGATCAACCAGCTTGACGTAGAATGTGAAAGTATAAAAAGTGTAATTTCCAGTGGCCAACAGGGGGCGCTATGACTATGCACGAATATTACCCCACAGGGGTCTTCAGGGCGGGGCTGTTATCATACCTGTGATGTTTGGAGAAGGTCGGTCCATGTACATAAGATTTAAAGCAACTTGTATTTTCATGGCGAGATGCTCAAAATGGCCGCCTCTCACAGGCACCCACATCGATGAAAACGAATTATTTTGATAACTTTTAATCCCAAACATGTTATCTATCCATAGAACCTAAATTCAAGTCGGTCCGACAAAACCCCTCAGAGGAGTTCGACAAAGTACAACGTGTCAGAATCGCCCAAAATGGTGACTAAATTCAAAATGGTGGACTTCCTGTCGAGTTGACATAATGGTGCAATGTAACTTTTTTGTGTGTCGAGGTGTGATACACGTGTCCACAGGATTTCGTGAATTTAGGTAAATGTGGCCGCCGGGGCATCTCTTTAGGGGGCGCTCTTGAGCCATTTGGCTGTGCCCACTCGCGACTCCACTAGAATATGAAATGTTTCACCAGGAGACATATGTGTATCCACTTTCATGAGTTTTTGAATATGATAAAGCCTCCAAAAAGACAAATCACTTTACGTAAGGATAAGAACGACCAAGAAGAAGAACATTTTTACAAAAAACAATAGGGCTTTCGCACCGATTCTCGGTGCTCGGGCCCTAATAATTTTACGAATAACAATAGGGCTTTTGCACCTTCGGTGCTCGGGCCCTAACTAATTGAAAGTGCTTTTATCCGGAAACTGCAGCTCCCCCGTTCACTTGTATGTGATGACAGCCCGGTCTTGCCCGGACCAATATGGCGGACTCGTTGACATATCGCAGCAACATGTGGAAGTGACCAATGTGTGTCTATGTATATATGTTTATGGCAACAACCACCTCAAGACACAACAGATTCATGGTGGAGCCAAAAATCAAAAATTTCTGAAAGAAAATGTATAGATATGATTAGTTCTTTATATCAGGCAAAAGACATAAATAGACAAACATATTTAAAAACGTCTGTTTTTGCTAACATGTCTCAAAAAAAGATAACATTACATGGGTGTCGAATTTAGGGTTAGGGTTCCAGGATGTAGCTAAGGAATTTTCCTTTAAGAAACTATTATTGTCATTGCCAAGAATGAGTGATTAGTTGCACTGTTGTGGGGCCAATTTAAAGGCCACTTATTGCCTGTGATCAGCTTGGCATCCTCACCAGACAAAATATCTGCATATTTAAAAGCTTTGTACGCCAAGGGAACTGTTCCAACCAAACCTTATTTTTTCGTCTGAATAATTTTGGTCAGATTTATCTCTAATTTGCTTTCTTCAACCGTTGCTTTGTTACCTATGTCCTCTTTTTCTCACGCCTCTATAAGAAATATATATAATATATATATTTAAATTCTATTTCTTCTTTTGGCAAGTTTCTCTTGAAGGAAATTCATATTTTTGTCTGAGTGAGACTAAAGAAATTCCCAGTGGGAAAATAATACAAGCTGCTGGAAGCACCATGCTAGTTCATATTTGAAAATGCATTATTTATCCCACTTTTTTTTTTTTTTTATCTTGTATCATTTATAAAAAAATATATAGCGGCTATATATATTGAATGCAGGGAAAATACACTAAGTAGGTCTGTGTGAGATGGTGAGATAGATTGTAAAGATAAATCTTCAACTTTGTTCATACTTCATTCTGGTACTTTCATGCACACACACAGGGTCCCACGCCTCAGTAAAGCTGCCGTCTCAGCAGATTTGTCTGACAGTCCCACACCGATGATGAGGTCAGAGGTTTGGGGGCGGAGTTTGATCCTGATTGACAAAGACAGCCCTGACACATTCTCTACCAGTCAACCAGCCTCCCACTAGACGTGTTCATATATGTATGTGTGTGTGTGTGTGTGTGAGAGTGTACGGGTGCGCGCAGCCGAGACAACGAAAAACAATCTTTCAATGTGAATGTGTCATTCATTGGTTTTGTGGCTGTTCAAGTCTGTGCTTGTGTGTGTGTGTGTTCTGTGTGTCCAGGATATATCACAGCAAAAGGGGTGATACTGACACAAGTTGAATAGATTTATTTGACATATATCTCTTCATACATGAGCGTGTGTGTTTTGTGTACGGGGCCATGTGTGTGTATTTCAGAGATGAAGCAAAACTGACGTGGAAGAGACAGATATATTTTGACAAGAGATTGTGTCAATCTTTTAGTGAAACGCTATCTTCCCTCAGGATTTACGCTGTCTATCTCAACAAAAACACACTCACAAGATACTGGCTCTGTCCAAATACTTCTACTGTAAAATATTTATGTCTTTTTTTCACAAGGCATTTTTCCGATTTTAAGTGCCAAATGTTGCATTTTTACTTCATAATAAAATCATAACCATGTTCATTTTGATGCATTGGCATGATTCCAGCAAACAGCTTGGATTCAGCATCCCAGGTTGCCAGGCGTTTTACTTCTGGCATATATGAGATATGCCAGAGATGACAGGAAAGGAGGCGGAGAGACTGGAAAAAGGTGGGAAATGTCTGAATTTAGCAAAATACCTGTCATTGGGACCTCAGTGTCATTTGATCACAGAAACCGCATCAATGCATCATAACATGGTTATAATGCTAGTTGACTTTACTTTGGCAAAGTGGTGTTTTCTGTCGAATGTTAATATATGATATGTACCTGCACTGCAGGAACGGAAGTTCTAGTAGTTCCACCCTTGTTGTCACCAATAGCAGGCTAGTAGGGTTAACTCCAACTATGCATTTTAATCAGCCTACATGAACGTCCAGAACGTGTACCTTCTCTGCTCACATTTTGCTCACACAGTCAATCGACACCAATTAGAGCTGAAATTCAATGTAGTTACTTATGAAGCCCTCGTTTGGTTTTGTCCAAAGAGATTTCCAATCACACTCATTTGTTTTATTTTTTTCTTATTGAATACAGGACTATGCAAGTATTTAAATGTCTTACAGAGCATGTATGTAGCCTGTATGGATTATCGCTTGTGAGACACTGTTGTATGATGACATATTTTTAAATAAACACATTTTTATTTTTTATTTTAACCCACCTCTTTTGTTTTTTCTGTTGAAACGAACGGAAGGCTAACTGAAAAACAGAAGCATGAAACAAAAAGACCAAATCAGCTGGTAAAATATCTATTTAATTTCAGTCTTTTGTCAAAAACTAAAACGTTGGACAGGCTTTAATTTTGATGGTTGATGATAACAGAAGTTGTGAAGTGACAGGCTCACCAGAGTTATCAGCATCCATCCTAAAGAGGAAGATTCATTGTTGCACCAAAATTCTTGACAATTCATCAAGTAGCTTGAGATACTTGCACTTACAACTACAACTAGCAGATTTTGTATTTTTTCACCAGATGAATAAAAAATTTGATCTGCTGGTGGTGCTAGATGAAAACTCAGGATCATCAAAGTTGGCAGGATTCATTTTCTGGGGACCATGAATTTATGTACCAAATTACATGCCATTACCCTCCAGACTCTGATGGAGCGCACTGCTGGAGCTGCACATGCACTCCTCATTCAATCAGACACACGCAAACATCCACAATAAAATACAATGGCAATTGATGTCGTCCAATATGACTGACAGCTATATGTACTTCTCGTGTATGTCTGTGTGTGTGTGAGTAAATGCTGACATAGATCAGTTTGACCCCCAGGTTGACCTATGTTTTTAGATGTAACACCTCCTCTGGGGTTTCTCGCACACACAAACACACACTCGTACTTATGGCATGTCTGTCCTCGCGTGTAAATGTTTGTGTGTTAAAGTCGATTCACTGAAAGCTAATACAATGGCTCTATGGTGTCAGAAGATCCATATTGTTATTTTAACAAGCTAAAGGAGACAAGAAAACATAGCTTTCTTCTTTGTTTTACTCTCTCCACCTTCCTTTCTTTTTTTATCATTCCTCCATTCACTCCATCGTTCACCCAACTCTCCTCAGCTCCCTCGTTGCTTTCAGTCCCCCTTCTCTTTCAGTACATCTCCTTACATTTCGTCCTTTCTTTCTCCACACCATAACGTCATCCACCTACCTTCCTTCTAATATTCTTTCCCTTCTCTCTTTCCCTTCGGTGTTCCATCCCTCCTTCTCCAACCTTCTTCCTCTTTTTTCTTTCTTTTCGTGACAGCTTGCTGGGTAATTGGTATATGTATAAAAGGGAGCTATTTGCATAATTACCTAATGTTATGCTTCACACATGCGTATGATATGTCATTCACTCAGATCACAAGCTAACCCACAGAGAGGTCAGCCTGTGATCTGAATGAGGTGATGCCTTACATAACATCTGAAAATGAAAAATGTGAAATGATTTGACTCCTTGTTCCAAAACTGATCAAACATTGTTCTCATGTAAATGTGAGCAGATCATGCAGAAACCGATGTGCACTGCATACAAACCCATCCTTCTGTATAAGATGCCAGAATGTTTATTCTTTAGCATAAGAACAGCTGCCAGAAGGTAAATCTATAAGAACAGTGAGCTTTCACTGACACAGGATTTTCCCGCTCTTGTGTAGATCACTGTTCAGTTATTAAAAGTGAGCATATCACTAGTGGGAAATGAAAAGACGGGATTAGATAAGAGATTACTAGTTCTTCATCGATATATTTTTGTATTTGTTGAAAATGTACTTGCCAAAACTAAAATGTACAACACAAACAATGACAGCAACCAATAATGATGCACGGCACAGTGAACCTGAGCCGAGTTTCAGTCAGCCACTCAAACTGCTAGAATCAGGCCCAGCAAGTTCAAGAGTAAAATCCCTAGATGTAAATCAGTGAAAAAGACTTTAACGCATTAATCTCTGATATTCAGTGATCAAATCTTTAAAATGTCAAGAGTCATAACGAGAGAGTTTGGCATCAGTCAACAGCCACAACCCTCCCAGAAGCCCAAGGATTATGACAAAACATACACAGCTGAGCCGCGTGTCAGTTCACTGAGTAAGACTACACATTTGGAGCTCTGTTCAAGTATCAATGCAGTGAACAAATCTTTTAATGAACTGATTGTAGTGATTTGAGACACAGAAAAAAAACGCTTTGCACATCACCATTCCTTGATAATTATATCACGTTTTTTTTTTCTTCTTTTTGCCTCGTATCCAGTAGTGGATTTCGTCATATATTTGTAAAATTTATTTTTGTTATCTGACAGATTTCTGCTTTTTCTGTGAAAAAATAAAATGTTTGCCTTGGAGAAAAAAAATATTTTGAGTAAATCCAATATATCCAAACCCCCAGCCGACCAAGTATACAGCCTGCGCTGTAGACATTGTTTCCAAAGAAGAAGAGCAGAGCAACTGCATGTTGGACAAAATCAAAGTAATGGGACTTTTGCTAATTGTAATGGCATTACAAAAGTAATCACGAGACTATAGCATGTTAGTATCAACATGTAAGTAGTGTTGAACACTGGTTCTTTGTGATGTGGCGTAGATGCTTCTAAGCAGTGAGATTGGCTACTCGTGAAGAGTTTGCTCAATGTTGATCATAATTAATCATTAAGCGTTCATTATAAAGATGGATGGCCTTTTGGTTAGTTCAAAGCAAAAGTTAGCAATGGAATGTGATTTTGGATGCAAGCAAGTTTTTAAATTGAAACTGCATTATATATTGTTGCGTTTTAGTTGGCTGATATATGGATTCCCATATACCTTCCTACTTGACATCACACAAACATAGGTTTAGTTGCAACCTCGTTAGTCTTTAACTCGTGTACATGCTTGATAACATATTTTATGCTCGAAATGAAAACCCTGGTATCAAACAAGTTGAGAATGTCCTTTACAAACCCATATTAGTTGAAATACAATTAATTGGCATGTGGCCAGGAGGACCTGGGGATCACACCGCCAATATGCTGTGGTGAAAAGAGCTACACTGACTACTACACTTTTTTGTGCATGTTTTACAGTTGAATAAAAACTAATAACTCAAGGCAACTTAGCACTAAATGATGTCCATATCACATGCTGTATCATCAAGGAAGTATGAAATTGCTACATTCCTACACCTGTTCCTTCTACCTAAAGTCTGCCTGTAATGCTAAGAACAAACCTCAGAGAACTTACGCTACTGTTATACAAAACCTCAAATATCTTTCTTGTAGGGTTCTGCGATGGAAGAAAACAACAACAAGGTCCATGCTGCTGCGAAGAAAAAGGATGTCACTTCAGCTTATATTGAACTTCAGGGCTTCCTGTGTGGGTGTTTATTGTGAAAAGATCTCACCCCATGCCTTTATGCCACAGATAAGTGTTGAAATTCCCTTTAGCAATCCAGTTTTATACGTTTCATACAGGAAGTACAAATATAGACTCAGATCACTTACAAAGATTCACATAAGAAATTACATTGGGCCAAATGGGTAAAATATGTATCAAAAAAACAACTGAAAATACACAGAACCTTCCAAACCATGAGTTTTGCCCATGACCATTTTAGATTAACTTGATAAGTGTAAATATCATCAAAAGGGACGATCACTAGTTTAAGACACCCTATTGTCATTTAAATTCAAGAAAACTCTTATGGGACTGACAAATCGTGTTTGGGATAATGGCAAGCAAAAACCGGATGTCAGAAATTGGTTTATGAACTCCCCTTCTGAAGCTTCTGAAGTTCAGATTTTGGTTGTAACCATCTTGATATTTTAGAGCCAGAAAAGTAAACATCTTTGAACGAGCTGGGGAGGAAGGGAGCAGTGGATCTGATTCAATCTGATTGGGAACCTGTGCATGCTACACCCACCCAACGATAACGGATACCTGACTGCAACAGAAAGCCTATCAATCAGACCTGGACACCAAACGTACCGCTTTTTTTTTTTTTTAATTTATTTTATATTGACTTTGTATCTCATGAGAGGAGTTGAATTGGAGACTTTGGAGCCAGAGCTTTTTTGGAGCTAACCCCTTGCAGCCCTCAGTGGTATCACAGTTCAAGGCACTTCCACATTGGCCTCACTTTACCAGACCTGGAAGCAACACCCACTTGTATGTACAGTCTGTGGATAACGGATGATAAACCTCTTTACTGTTCACTGTAAGTGCCCACGTCATAAAAACAAACATTAGTTAACAAAGGGGTGATATCGAACACAACCTAAGAGCAATAAAGTCTTCTTATGATTGGAGGACTGTTCAAGCTGTTTGCTTGCTTCACATTCAGTTTGCTGTGCAGCCACTTCATTCTTAAAACTTTTGCAAGCTTGTTAATTATATTACATTCAAGAAGACATTACTGGCTCTGCTGCTGAGTGAACAAGTGGGATCATCTGATAAAAACGCTGTGGTTAAACTCATTAGATTATAATGCCATTAGGGATGCTATAATGAGGTTATTCTTTATGTTACCCCAGCCATGCAACTGTGTTGTATCTAAACCTACTTTCCCCCAGAGGAGCAGAGAGCGATTTCCAACAGGAAATGTTGGATGCTGAGGTGCAGAACCAGTCTACTGTGATCTGACTGGAGCTGATAGGGATCCATTAATGACAACACCATGGGTAGTGGATGAGGGTTGCCCACAGACAGACAGCAGTCAATTCTAGTCAGCATCATTTGGAATTATATAAACAATACAGACAGGACTTTGTCACAAGTCATCATTCTGGAGACAAACCTGAAGAACTGAAAGAGAGGAGAGGCAGACTGTAACGGTTAGAGGTTTGCTTCTCTGGACACATAAAGATATTCAGACTGCCAGGGTTACAGGTTTGATCCCCACCACACCTGCTCTATGCGTTCATCGCTTTTGATACAAGCCTCAGGCAAACAGCAGATAATCAGAGACAAACTGTCAAGTAGGGAATTTATTGTATTGATGTGAACACAAAATGAAATACAGCTCAGGGTTTAGGAGGAGTAGAGATGAAATAGGCCTTTTTTCTTACATGATAGTAGAGAGAGAAAATCTCTTTTTAGCCAGAGGAAAGCATTTATATAAAGAGTCTTGGAAAAAAAAAAGAAGATCTGATCCTAAAGAAAAAAAATCTTAAAGAGAAGCGAGATCAGGGTGAGCAACTGTTCACTGGTGGTTCCTTTGTTGTGATAGCTTCTAAACAGCATTACATTTGTGTGTCTAAACTGCATTTACTGTAGATGTGTGTTTATCTCTCTGAAAGGGGCTTTTTAAAGAAATGTGTATATGTGAGTGTAGGCAAGAAACTGTATGGCTACCTCTGTGTCCTTCTCTGACCTGGACTGACTCATCAGAAAAACATTTGGGACAAAGCAGAAAAGCTAAATCTCTCTCTCTTCGGGCCCTACATTCGTTCCCAGTGCAACTCAAACGCAGCGCATTTTTCCAGCACATTCCTATTTTGTGAGAGATTTCCCACACTTTCGACAAGATGGGCGGGACGGCACGGCAGGGGGTGTGTCATTGAACATGCAATGGTGTATCGCAAATTTGGTATCAACTTTGAGCTGAACATGCGCCTTACGCCTCCGCCAGCTCCAACCTGCACGTCTAACTCAACTGCGCAACGAGCAGAGAGCTTTTTCTGTGGCTTTAGCGGGCAGAGCGCACATTAACAGACCTGTCCAAAATCCCATAGAGAGGTTTGATGGATGTCCCACGTATTCAATGCCATTTACATATATAATTAAAACTATATTATATTTGTCCATGCATCTTCATTCATAAGAAACTGACAGTCCACTGTGTCACAGCAGTCTTAAAGGGAATGAGAGGAGCTGATTTGATTGACTATGATTGAAGTCAGCTGTGACACACCTTCTAATTATGCATTACCCTTCCTAGACCACTGCGCCCTGCTGCACCACAGTTACGCTGGCGCTCGTGTTAACCAAAATACTAAACAAGTTGGCCACACCTATCTGCGCTGGTGCAAAAGTGCGCTGCGTCAGGCGGATGAAAATAGGGCCCTTCCAGTTTTGTCTCAAAGGGGCACGTGAAAACAAAAAACAAACAAAACAATCACAAAATGTATTATCATCTAAAAATACAGATGATTACATTGCATTTTATTATTTATATATGATTGGTATTGATTTCTGACTAAATTAACAGTTTTGTTGCTAAAACATGTTTTATATACATGTTATTTATTCCATCAGTTTTTGAGTTCAAAATACCAAATCCACTGAAGGTAATGGAAATAATTATAATGTATAATTACAATGACAAAGGCACAATAACAGTCTATTTCTACTCCTGGACAGCACTGTCAACACAGCACTGCTGGTCAGACTAAGCTATTATTAATAAGCCTGACCCAAGGCATTAATCTAAAACATTTTTATTTTATTTATTTTTTTACAAGTATGCAACTATCAAGAAAATTTGAAATATACAATTTTGATGTTTATCTTTAATATTATGACATGTTACTTTCATATCAAAGAGGCATAGCCTATGTCAGGTATCCTCATCAATTATGAATACAATTCTTTAATGACAAGTATAAAGTAAAACGTTATTTAGCGGATCGTAGGCTCTTGAAGATATGGGTATTAAAGACTACTACTGAACGATGACTGGATATTTATATCGTCATAATTAAATTGCATGAAACAGAACATCAGGCCAAATGAAAATCAGCAAAAATATACAGCCACAATTAGCTCACCTTGTCATAAAACCAAGCACATTTGGACACTTTTCAAAACTGTACTTTCACTTTAGTATTTTTGTTTTGTTTTACTTTGCCATAATGCTATTTATATTTTTTACAGCTTGTTTTGCATGCATTGTGTACACAGGTTACAATTCAAATCCAGCCCAGCACAGATACACTGATATGTGTTCTAATATGTGACATTTACATGAGGTGTCATTACTGACAACCATATCAGCAGGCAATCATAGCATCTTCTCTTTAAGTTGTCAGGAAATATAAAAGACAGAAATAAAAATCAGTCAAAGTTAAAGTCAAGGCGTGGGGGGGGGGGGGGGGGGGGGGGCTGTTGTAACCCCTGCACTCTGCTTTTAACATTGATGCAACTACCTCGGTCGCATGGCTCCAGAAGTAAAACACAGTCTGTTAACATCGCAGTATCACAGTTGTACATGTTCAAGATCAACTAGCACATTACTGTACAGTTTTTAATGTAAACCCACCACTGTATCAATGCATTGTACTGTAAGTCAAAATGTGATTGTTATGCTACTTACAAACAGCATCAGGCTGTCTACAAAAGAGATGAGCTGCCCTCCTGATAACGGTGTGACAAGTTATTTCCCTCAACCCATTTACTTCCCCCACAGCGGAATGTAAAAGCAGGCCTTCACAGTTTACAATAACACTCAACACCATTTATATATCCTTGATCACTGCAAACACTATATTTGAAGCTGGCTATTCTTGTCTGTGTATGACTGTGCGGGGTAACTCATTCATATCACAACAGGTTGTGATGACACCTGTTGTATGAAAAAGTGTGTGACATTTGTGATGCTTTGCCCTCTGAAACACAACAACTTATATTTTTCACACACCCCTCTCTCTTTTCTCCAGATGTAAATATGAAACCATACATGTGTGGCAGAGGAGCAGGCAACAGTTCTCAACATGCCCTCTGAAACTGTCACACAATCCTTGACAAATTACATGTTTCAACAGAGTGTTTGTAACCCTGATTACAGTGAAATTTGGGTGTACGTGTTGGTTGGGAAGTGTTTCAAACTTTGTGAAAAACAGTATCAACTCATTTTGAAGTCATTAGAAAGAGCGAGAAGACCTCCAAGAAGACCTCCAGATGGTGAGCATCATTAACAATATTGCCTCTATCAACAAATCAATGATGATATTTTGTATTATCAAGCAACTGTTGCCCATCAGGGCATAAAAAATATGATATTCTATTACAAAAATAATAAATTGATGTTATATTAGGGGTGTAGACATTTTGGTACATGGTACAAAGTCAATATGGTGTCATTAGCTAGAATGACCTCTTTCTAACCACTGGTCTGGTTGTCCTTCTCAAAATAATGATATCATTAATTAGATATTCGGCCTCAAAAACAGTTATGTTTGGGGGCATGCCCAGTTTGATTGACATTCTTCCCCCACCAAGTTCTCTCACTTTTCTGTCAGACACTATATTGACTGAACTTAGAGAAATCCTGGAAACAAACGGTGTTACTATACTTACAGCTTCTTTCCAGGGAGACATGTAGTTCCCTGATTTCTTTTCAGGAAAACTGCCATTTTTTTTATTACATGGTACTGTCCCTTTTCAGATGAGAGTAATAACATTTGAACAGAATATCCAGCAGCTACTGTTGAAACAAAGGACAAAGAACAATCACCAAAATATTTTGTGTCATTAAGACACAAAGACTGTCTTTCCTAAAACAGTTTTTCTATCTTGATGAATCTTACAATGGGAGGCTAAGAACATTGACAGCTGTAAATATCTAACATTTTTAACCATGTCCCTCCATGACTTTTTGAAGAACTGTGATAACATTTGTCGAAACGACAATTTATATATCCTAATGGTTTGTTCCTAAAACACTACAGTAAACTCTGTTGTAAATGACTGTAAATGGGTTCACTTTCCTCGACAACCCTGAATAAACTATGCTGAACCGTCCATTACCAGGGCTGCCTTCATGTGAGAGCATGCCTAGACATGCTTGTTCCCATGGAAACAAACTGCGAGTCACCATGTGCTTGACTCATGGGAAGGTGAAATGGTTTGCCATCAATTTGCGGTTGGTTGGCCTTTTGTGAGAACCCCACTAGCCCTCACTGTGTCATCATGGACCAGTCAATGTGCCTCTCTGTAGCTGTAGATAGTGGGTGGTTCTGTCCTGGGGTTCCTAAACTTTCTCATCTGACAGGCAAATTACACTGCGGGGCATCTGATATTATCAGTATTATTTAAAGAAGGATAACTTGTGAATTGACTGATTGATTGGTTGGCCGATTTTGATCTGTTTAACAGGTATTTTTCATAAATTAAGTTCTGAATTCTAAATTCTAATTTCATTTTTTTTTTTTTTAATGTTTTTATTTTTTAGATTTATAGTTATTTCCACTGAATTTCACTCTTTAATGTACTGATGACATCATTCAACTGCTAAAGATTCTGTCTCCAGCACATATTTTTTGTTACAAATGTTTGATACCCACAATTAGGCTGATATACGAAAATGTTTGCTTCCAAATATCAGTATTGTCCCCAAAAATGTATATTACAAATAACAGCCAGCAAAATTGGTTTGTTTATTTGCGTAATATGGACTACATGGACCAAATTATGCAAAGAGCCGAAAGACCTAAAGTATTACAGCCATAGGTAATTGTTCATCATCTTAATCCATTACCATGGGTTTTACTCTGGTACTGCAAGAGCTTACACTCTTTACGGCTTTACACAAAATTTTGGAACATGGCTACAGGGATTTGCTCCCATTGAGAGAGATTTAATAAGGTCAAGCGCGGATGTGAGGTGATAAGGTCTGGCTCGCCATTGGTTTTCCAATTTAGGTGTAACATGTTGTTGAGATAGGAACGCATATATATATATATATATATATATATATATATTAAATCATTAATTGTGTCAGTTGTGTTGTATATTTACATATTTGTCTCTTTGATGTGAACATGGGAGGGAATAACAAAATATCTACTCTAAATACGTGAGTCTGGGCCCTATCTATGCAAACTTTTGATATCCAGGAATAAGACATTCAAGTGTTCTCATTTTTGCTGTCCAGGCACGTTACTTGCTTACCGTCTATCAACCACACTGCGTATCAGACAGGTGTATGGATCTGTTCTGACAGCTGACATTAACACAACCACTGACCCTAAGAGTTTTCTACCTCTCGTGCATTTCTATTTTCTGATCTGTTTCTCCCCATTCTTCAGAGCAGTGTCTCTGACTTTTAACATCTGTTTTATTACCAAGTGATGTGGAAAACAGCATTCGGAGGATTTTTTTTTTTTTTTTTTAATCTCTAAGATTCAGAACTCAGACCCACACCACATCTCCCTTTCAAACAGGAAATTATATATGTTACAGTGTCAGTTGAGCAACAATGCATCCCACCAAATGAATAAAAAAAATGTTTTTACAAACATCCCACAGAATCCCCAGGCCCCGAAATTGATCTAAATTTGGTAAAAGAAAATCCCTTTTACCTATCCTGCAGATTAAAACATTGTAGACACAACTGCTGTTATAATGGTTTGTTTTTTTAAAACACAAAAAGTTTATCTAATATCTGAAAATGAAAATGACAATGAAGTCATTTTCTGCAGTGGGTTGTGCTGCTTTTTTTTTTTTTTAAAGAAGGATTTGTTAGATGCCAATTGTCCAAAAAGCATGCAGTGCATAGCGTGGGCATTAATATCTTATCTGCTGTCTTTCATGACAAAATAAGACAAACAATGCACAGGCAGAGTGGTGAGGAAACCAATAATTTAGTATGAAATATGTCAGCAAATAAGCTACCATTTCTACTGAGGATGTATGAGTAAAATCCAGGGCTGCAAAGAACGCTATATCCAGCAAATGCGTGTATTATAAATGCTATGCAGTGGCTGTTGTATCGCGTGCCTAGGGGTCAGAAACTTCAGCATGCCTTCTGGCTGGAGGCTAATAGTCGATGCATGAGTCAGTGAGCCCACTCGTTGAAACAGTGTGACTAAATGCTGTGATCATTTTTGACACCACAGAACTCAACGTAGTGTGATGCAAGACCTACAGTGTATGTGTGAAAAGAGCCGATTGCCAGGTCATGCTGAAAATAGCGCTCTCATCACACCAGAAAAATTATGAATAACATCTGTGTGTTACCATTCTATATGATAACATTGTTATATTATGCTGGGGTTACAATTTTAACACGAATGTTGCTTAGTCCTTAACCTCAGACGTAGCCCTTAGAGCTTGATTAAAGCAAGAAAACAGTAAAAAATATATATATATTTTCACAGCAGACACTGATTTACCTATTTTCATCACATAACAGCAGATGGGAGCAAGAAATTACATTTATGCTGTATTTCAGTCATGCTGCAAAACCTTTACATTCCTGTTACGAGATGTTCTCCATACTTAAATATAGAAGTTGGAGGTTTCCCATTGCTCTGGCAAAAAACATTTAACAAAACCAACCCCATTTAAATGAAAGTATTTGTTCAAATTTTCAGATATTATTTTATTATTAGTCATTTTGTATTACATTTTTTAATCACTACATTAAAATGCGGCTTGTCCACTCACAAAGATGTGGATAAGACACAAACGCCATGGTGAATAATGTAGTGTAGTGATGCTTTATCAAATTGCCAAAACATCTAGATTGAATCACATATGTCAAAAAGGCTCTCATTTGACAAAATGTTTTTATTTTCCATCAACTTTGTTATTAGTTCCTTCTATGCCATGTCATAACGTAATACATTCTAAGCATATGCATAGCTATTGCAAAACTGTTTTCCTTTTTAAAACTCCTTCACTTCAAAATCAGAGCTGGGTGTATCACAGTGCAGTAGTTGTTGCATGTCAAGTCCTTGCATGTTGTGGCTAACAGGGCATGCATGAATGAATGAGCTGTTGTGTTGTGGCTTTTAGAGGCAGGCTTTAACAGCGGGCTCTTCAAGCTTAGGCTGGCCTGAATAATTTGAGCTTTTACCGATGCAGTATCTTAAGTATCCCTGTCTCTCTCTGTCTGTAGCTGAATTTGTATCTAGGTGTATCTTTTTTGTCAGGGGATCCATAGTGATGGATGCATTTGTCAAGTACAAAATGACAAAATGCAATTTGGACGTGAGGCTGTTATAGATACTTTGTAATGCATTTATGTTTTTCTTGTTGAAATGTGTTCAATGTGAAATGCTGTTACCTGCAACAAAAGTAAAGCATATTGTCACATACTAACTATACAAAATGCTCATTTTGCTTTTCTATTTAGTACAGCTGATGCACATTCCAGTCTGTCCAACTTTGCTGAAGATGGTAAAAGTCAGACTATATCACTCTTTCAGAAAGTTTGTAAGCAGCATCACTCCTCTGTCTCAGCCATATTGAAGACTCCTCAGCTCTGTTTAAAAAATCAAATACAATTTTGAGGTAAACACTGTGCTGATGTTCTGGAAAATTGTAGGTTTAGCTGTAAGGTTAGCTCATTTTGGCATGTTGCCTTATTAGGTTGCTTGATGCTAGCTAGTAGCTTGACAACTATAAATACATGAATTAAATATAGTTGTTCTAACTTTTGTTTGTTTCTCTTTCATCTTTGTCAACATAATTCAAATTCCTAACCTACATTGACAAGTGAAGACATTGCTGGTTTGATTTGCAGATCTTACATTTCCTCCACTAAACAAGTTAGTGACCTCAGATTTGTTATTGTAGCAATGTTACTGTAAGTAATGGCAGTTACACAAATAACGAGAAGGAAACAGCCTCATTTGTATTGATAATTTTCCTGTGTAGTGTAAAATTCAAACTGCTTAGGACAATACTTTGTTTGGCGTGATCATTTTCTGTTCAGCGTGGCTATCTGATCTCCTTCATTTACCATGAGTATAGTGAACAGCTACAGTATTATCAAGTTTATTGAGGACAAGAGTGAATCCAACCACCTGTAGCCCTATTGCACTTGATGGGACCAATAATTACAGATTAAATAATTAAGTAAGCAAATCTCTCATCACATTATAACATTGAAAAACGTTGCATTGATAGCAGTGTTGCTGGGTTTTTTTGCACTGAAATTATGTATCTGATTGTTTTTGCCTCTGATTACATCGCCTCAAAATGTAATAACATGTTCTCTTTTATTTTCCAATGTTGACAAATCCAGAAGCAAAAATTCCAGTTATAAAAATTCTAGTCATATATTATTGCTGCTCAAAATCAGGTGACTGAATTTAGATCCTACAATTTGAGAAAAAAATGTAAATAGAACATTAATGACACTAAGGATACGCAGTCAGTTGTCTGAGTTTCAATCAACGTCCAGTCAATTAAGTAATGATCCAATAGTTATGTGACAGTTATTTGCCTTTTTTCTTTAATGAGCTTAAGCAACTGGTAATACCAGACATGCTGCACCTAAACCTAATTCGATGGACAATATGAACATGGAGATTTTAATGAGGTGTTGTTCGTTCAATTTTGTCTGTGTTATGCTTGAATTTAGAAGCCAAAACATTGAGATGTGCAATTCCAATGCAAAATAAAATCACTCTCATCTTTCTCATGAAAATGTCCCAGCTGTGCTTTGTTGCAGTGTGTGGCAGTCTCCCCGTTGATAGCCAACTGAGATCAATGACATCACTGTTAGACTGACTCAAGAGACCTTGATATGATGCATGAGCCTCTCCCTGTGCGTATGCATGTGTGTGTGTGCATATGTATCAGTGTGTGCGTGCAGATCCGTGCAGAGGCTAATTCATAATGATGACAGGATATATTCCATCATATCTTCACACTCAGTCATCTTTACCAAACAGCAGGGAGGGAGGAGAGGGGCTGAGGAAAAAGATGGCAGAGAAGAGGAGTGGTGGGAGACTTAAAGAGATGAAGGTGGAGGGAGACAAAGACGGACGGGGAAGGAGACAAAGACGGACGGGGATGGAAACAGGACGATGAAGTGCATATGGTGAGATGAGATGAGCATGGTAATTCAATTCTATCACAACTATGTCTTGAGCAATAATGAGCACATATATATTGTGCCAGTCAATTTACGGCAGCAATTACAATACATGTATTTTTTGTTTAATCACAGCCCAATCTGAAAGAAAGCATCTTGTATGCCTGACATGTTTCTTGTTTGATTTACTACGGTAATATGTACTATAGTTTATTTTTTATTTAATATTACTATGACTACTGGGGCATTCATACAATTATGTACAGCTGACACAGAGTTACAGTGTAACACAAATTAACATAACCTAAAAGATAGTCCAAAAGTAAATAATTACAGTTCCCATAACTTTAGTAATGAGGTTTATAGATCGTTTTGACTGCAGGAAAATTCATAAATACTTAATAGTCAATTTTGTCTTATCAACAGAAAAAATACCAGTGCTTAATGAAAAAGAATATGTAGCTATGATGTTTTGGAAAACATCTCAACCATTTGGTTTCATCTGCTAGTTACCCACCAACAGTGCTGTCATGGTGATGATAATACTTCTGGAGGTTACAGCCACTGATTGCTTTTTGACATGAAACCAGAGCTTGTTTAATATGTGTCCTAAAATGTGTAACTGAAGGTGATGCATGATTCAGTGACTATTTTAGTTTTATAATCAACCAGTGCATTTTTTTTATTATTATTATTGATTAATACAAGTAGGATCATTCATAGGAAAATGTTGTGTGATTTGATTTTCTTAGTAGAAAGAATGGTATAACAAAAGATATTGCAACTAGTACAGTATAATGGAGCTCAGAAGAGCTGTAAGGTGTAACCATTCAACAAGATTCGTAGAATCATCAGGGATTGTGACAGCTACAGTATATATACACCACCTTTCCACTTTGTGTATAACAAGTGGTTTTGAATCACAGGCTATTTTATGTGCCCGTGTATTCATTGAGATGTTCCAAAACTCAGTTTTATTGTAAATAAATGTCATTTTAACTTATCACTTAGGTCCTTTTAATTTGGTTGCTTTATTATAAAAAATTAGGAGGGAAGAAAGATTGATGATATTTTTCTACCTAGCACTTTGTTAACTGTGATAACTTGTGTTGACATTGCAAAGTAAATGTTCAGTCTAACCTTTTACCAAGAAGCTCTTCATAAAACGGTACGTGTGTGTGCGTGCGTGGGAGGGGTGGAAACCGCATGTGCTTGTGTGTTGGATGTTTAGGGACGGGAATGAGCCAAAGAAAAATATTTGCATTGTGGCCAATCACAATTATATTACGCTGCAGAATAGACACTACTGGTTATCAAGTAATAATTGCTAAATGGTTCCAATATAGTTTTTGTTGTTGTTGTTGTTGTTGTTTTCTTTAAATTGTATTTAAATTCTGTATGGCATCTGATATATCTGAACTCCTAAAAAAAATATAATAATAATAATTAAAAAAATCATTACTTGCAGCTATCTTAATAGTTTAAGAAATATGAAATGCATTGAATTCAACATCCAAATTTTGATTTTCAGCTGATAAGTCCACAAAGTAATAGAGAATTTACCAGCCAATATCAGTTCCACCCCTCATCTATGGAATACAGGCTTTTGGTAATCACAAACAAATGAGAAAGCAGAAACAAGCAGCAAAGATGAGGTTACTCTGCAGGGCAGCTGGTCTCGCTCTGTGGGACAGACTGAAGAGCTCAGCAGTTTGGGAGGACCTCAGTATCAAGTTGCTGCTGCATCACATTGAGAGGAGTCAGTGGAGGTGTTTCTGTGTTGCAGGCATGGCTGACTGAGGGCGGACTCTGGGGCAGACCCAGGATTTGTTGGTTATGTTTGATCTCCCATCGGCCCCAGGATGCTCAGATGGAAAAGGGAGGTTTTAAAATGCTATGCTTGCTGTTTCACCACTGACCCGATCAGGATAAGTGACTAGAAGGCAGTTAAATGGTGGGATGAATGGAAGGAAAGAGACATCTCTATTGAAAAAAACTGTTTTTCTTTTTCTTGAAATTTCTTGGAAATCTGTGTATATGTCTTCAACCATGTGATTGTGTTTGTGTGACTTGGGAGTGTTAATTATAGTTCTGTGTATTTGCTAATAGTTCACATATCATATGGTCACAGCATGGCAGCAAACTATGCGTGTTCATGATGTGTACTGATCTTGGCAGATATGTCTTGTTTGTGTATGTTTGTTTGTGAGAGACAGTCACAGAGTTAGGGGGGCTGAATGTGTAATGCTTATGTCAGATTTATGGACTGTGGCTCGCTTGTGTGTTACTGATTTACAAGTTGGTAATGATCCTCCAGCTATTATTATCGTTGCTAATGGTTTGATGTACATTACATCCATTAAAATCAATTTATCCCCCTCATCTTGAGCTTTTTTAATCCTGTGTCCCCATTTTGAAGTTAAGAAATCTGCCTGATAATTTACCTGCTGAAATAAGCTGGGGTTGGGTTTGGTTGAGTAATTAACTGCTAAAGCTCAAAAAGTACTTTCAAAATGATCCAAAGATCCAGGGTGTGGGTTCTGCTGGTAATACATTTCCAACTATTTATATATCTGTTCATTTTTTTTCATGAATTATAATACATAAAATGTTAGCTTAATTAAAAAAAATGCAAAGTGTAATAATTTTGTAATTGATAATAATTTAGATTTTTCTTTGAACCCATAGAAAAATTTTATTTAATGGTTTTGTGTCACTCAAAATCAGATGACACAGTAACTATAATTTTTTTTCCCTTGGGCAAATCAGGTTGGCAATAACTTAAAAGTTGATGACCACAGAGAGCCTGAGCTCATTACACTTACATGAGATTTACACTATTTACTATGAATTTATACTAACAAGATGTATTTTCAGACAAAACTGAAACTGAGTAAACTCTCCTCAAACGATGAGTTAACTGAATTAATTTCCACCACATTCCTGTTGCCGCTTACATTAACTTTAGATCTAAACTGCAGCATGAGCTGAGCTTTGAGAATCAAATGCATGTGTTCAAAGTAAATCTGAATTACATTCAAATCTCATGTAAATAAGTCAGTACTGTGTAAGTTTTGCACACTGACTGATATTCAGTGAACTAAAATAAATTAAGCGGAAAAATTATAATTTGGATAACAAGCAGCAAAAAAGTTTCAAATATTTAATATACAGTGCATCCGGAAAGTATTCACAGCACTTCACTTTTTTCACATTTTGTTATGTTACAGCCTTATTCCAAAATGGATTAAATTATTTTTTTGTTCAAAAAAATTCTACACATAATGTCTGGTTTCCTCCAGACATTACAGTTGGCATTCAGGCCAAAGAGTTCAATATTTGTTTCATCAGACCAGAGAATTTAGCTTCTCATGGTCTGAGAGTCCTTCAGGGGCCTTTTGGTAAACTCCAGGTGGGCTGTCATGTGTCTTTTACTGAGGAGTGGCTTCCGTCTGGCCACTCTACCATACAGGCCTGCTTGGTGGAGTGCTGCAGAGATGGTTGTCCTTCTGGAAGGTTCTCCTCTCTTCACAGAGCAACGTTGGAGCTCTGTCAGAGTGACCATCGGGTTCTTGGTCACCTCCCTGACTGAGGCCCTTCTCCCCCGATCGCTCAGTTTGGCCGGGCGGCCGACTCTAGGAAGAGTCCTGGTGGTTCAAACTTCTTCCATTTACAGATGATGGAGGCCACTGTGCTCATTGGGACCTTCAATGCTGCAGACATTTTTCTGTACCCTTCCCCAGATCTGTGCCTCGATACAATCCTGTCTCGGAGGTCTACAGACAATTCCTTGGACTTCATGGCTTGGTTTGTGCTCTGACATGCACTGTCAACTGTGAGACCTTATATAGACGGTGTGTGTCTTTCCAAATCATGTCCAATCAACTGAATTTACCACAGGTGGACTCCAATCAAGTTGTAGAAACATCTCAAGGATGATCAGTGGAAACAGGATGCACCTGAGCTCAATTTTAAGTGGCATGGCAAAAGGCTGTGGATACTTATGTACGTGTGATCTTTTTGTTTTGTTTTTTATTTTCAATAGAATTGCAAAAATTGCAAAAAACTTTTTTCACGTTATCATTATGGGGTATTGTGTGTAGAATTTAGAGGAAAAAAAGTAATGTCATCCTGTTCTCACCATGACTCTCATTGTGCTCTGACAGAATTAGAAAGCTACACAAAACTACATTACTAATAAACTGGGACTTTTGCCTCTGCGGACTCTTTGTTTACTAAAATGACAGCATCGTCAGCTGCACCTTTTTCAGTGCAGATGTTTTGTTGGTTCAAAGCAGGATAGGCACAAGCATAACTGAGTACATTAAAAAAAACAAAAAAAACAGCCCCATTGCATTTTAGCGAGGTAGTTGCCCAGTTCTGGTGTTGTGTCATTTGATGGAACTAAGCCTTTGCTAATGAAATCAGTTTCACCTGTGATTTTGCAATGACAAGTGAAAAAAGTCTGCTGTAATAAAAGGTTTAAAAGGGCGACATCACAGATTCCTACATTTACAAAGCTCGCCATTGAAATGCATACATTTTAATGCTGATATGAGGAAGAGCTTTTTAGGTTCAACATTCCTTTATTTTTAATTTTGTGTTCCCAGGCAAGAGTTATCTGCTGGTAAAAAAAAACCAAAACAAAAACCACCTTTCTCCATTTACAAATGATTGAACTTGTTATTGTGTGCGTTTGTTTGTTGAGCAGCTCAAACCAGCAGGGAAGGAAGGGTCAGCAGCCACAGACGTCACCATCTCTGTAGCTTGTCAAGCATAATGTTGGAGACATAGGAGATATTTTACAGGTGAATACACACTCAAACTCTCACACACACATACACGGTGAGTTATGTGAAGGGTGCGAAAATCAGTCCTCATGTAAAAATCCTTTCTCCTCCCTCTCTCTTTCAGTAATTGACAGCATGTTGGGTTGAAAATCTCCAGGCAGTTACTTGCTAGTTCTGCATGGCTGGCTCCTAATTGGAATACCAAAACAGTCAAGCCACACACACAAAAACACTCGCAAGCATGCAGACACACTCTGATATGAGTCGATATACACAGCATGACAAACATGTCTGCAAAGGTTGTATCGCACAAACACCTATTATGACCGCTATCAGACTGTTGAACAGGCGATCATCACTCATTTCTTAAATATATGGGCTACTAGGCGCCTATAAAAGATGCATACAACCTCTAGTCGCTGTAGTATCATGAGCCTCCTGAAAAAGTGAAGCGCTGTGAATACTTTCCGGATGCACTGTATATTTGAATCAGATGTGTGATGGTAACTGCCTCTTTAATATAGTAAGTATGATCAGGTGAAAGAAATAGACACATACAAGCACAAGTAGCTGAGTGCAAACCTATACACTCCTACACACTTCAACAGACAGGTAGAGAGCTCATCATTTTCTATACCCTCTTCGTTAGTTTCAACAGTCCTGCTGCAGTCGTCTCTCACTGTCAATCATCCTCTCTCTCCTTCTGTCTTTTTAATGTCAGCAGCAACGCCACAGCATTTCTCCCCCTCTTCCACTCAGAGAAGCACAGATGAGATGGGGTCGGCGTGATTTGTTTCACCCGTCGTCCTACCGACGGAGTTGGTTTGATTTGTAACGCACTCTGACCCTCTGTCCCCGTCCCCGCAATAGAGCGTGTTTGATTTGTGACCCGTTCTGTCTCTCAGTGTCGCTGCCGTTGGACGTTTGATTTGTGGCACTATCCAGCCCTCCTGCTCCATGCCGGAGGTTGAGAAGGGTCGGACATAAACATGTAGTTTGGTGTCCTGCAGTAACTAATCCTCACATTTTTTTTTTTTTCCTTACACGGAAGACAGACCTAAAGAGAATGAAACTGTCTTCTACCAGTCTGTCTACCTTCCTGATCTATGCAATTTGCATACAGCACTCCAACAGCTGACATTTGGATGACAAACTAACATTGCCTGGCGTCGCACTCCAGTCCATGAATTAGATTTACTCTGCTTATAAAAGACAATGACTGCTAAATGCCATATCGCTCGGCGTCTGAAGGTGTGTGTGTGTGTGTGTGTGTGTGTGTGTGTGTGTGTGTGTGTGTGTGTGTGTGTGTGTGTGTGTGTGTGTGTGTGTGTGTGTGTGTGTGTGTGTGTGCATGTACGGTGTCTGGTTATTGTCCATAACAGCGTCTTTCTGTCTCCCATATGTCTCTGCAAGAAAATGAAAATGCCAATCTCTCTTCTTCCATTCCCCACCAACTAATTTTCTTTCCTCCATCCATCCTTCATCGTCTTCTTTTTGCAGTAAGCATTCATGAGCATTCACTTGCAGTCAGATAGCTGCAGTTATTTACCAACCACGTTTATTCACCATGACCTTTAAAGAGAGAAAGCGACATAGATGATCTAATGAGGAGGACAGGGTGGCAGCTCTGAGATGGAGGGAGAAGATAAAGAGGGTGGGTGGAGATGGTACGACTTCCGTCTTGTGTGTGCAAGTGTGTGTGTTAATAAGCATATTTTTACAGTTTCTGACAATTAGCTGCCACATATTGGCTGTCACTTTTGGTTTAACTCTGCCTACTTGAAGCAGGAATTTGGTACTTTTACATATAAATGAACATATATCAGATCCCAGCCCTTGTCAAATGAATTAACAGAATGCTGATTAAACCTATCACTGCCACAAATGCATCGATATTTCACAATATATGGAGTTTTTCAATATGTCTGGTGAGACATTCCTGCACTGGCCAGATGCATACTTGGCATGCGAGATGGGCAGAGCAGGTTTACGAGGGACTTGTGGTTGAGCCTGCTCTCTTCTGGTTTAGCCTAATGCTAACTTGAATGGAAATAAAATAATTTCACCATGCTATCTAAATGTTATCAGATCGAACTGATCAAATTCTGCTATTGAAACAGATCATTTTGGAGTGGTTGTGATATTCAAAACAATTAAGCCACCATTTTAAAGCTACAGCAGTTGCAACAGAGTGGGCTGCGGTTTAGTCTATGATACTTATGAACAGTGCTTTTGTAATTCCCCTCACTGGCAGAAGGAGAGACAAAAGTTGACACCTGCAGGTTTACAAGATGAAGTTAATATCAGACTCCTAAAACTAGATTACTGACAAACCCTCTAACTGACAGACGGGGTAACTGTCTGGTGAGTTTTTGTATGATCTTACTCATTTTTGGTATTTGTTGGTCCAAATTACAGCATATAGACAAGTTTTTTTCAAAACACCACCAACAAAAATGTACCCGAAGACAATCAGACTTGATCTAAAATGTGGTAAACCCTCGTCGATAACACAGCAGTGGTCCCAGAGAGGCTATCCGCTGGTCAGTTAAAAATCTAAAATCACATTTCTTTCCTGTGATGATTATCAGAGCTGATAGCAATTCTTGAATCTGCAATGATGATCCAAGAGGCTCAAAATATTGTGTGGGCCCAGCCTAACTGGGTGCCACTGCTCGTGAGATGTTTTTGGAAGCCTTAGGAAAAACTAGTGTGTAGTATGTAGTATATAGTATGTACTTCAGGCAGATGAAACATAGTTGTGTTTTTATCACTCACACATCTGTCTGGACAACTGCATCTTTCATGTTGTGTGCATGTACTATACAGTGTCTACACAGAAGCCGTAGGATTAGCATCAAGTGAAGGCCGCACAAGTTCCATTAGTTGGTACATGCTTGCAGTCTGAACAGACAGGTCCAAAACGTTTCACTAGTTTTAATTTATCTTGAGGTCTGGTGACTGTGACCTGTATGAAAGAAACAGCATTCATAATGTTTCTCCACTCACATATCCAGGATCTCTTTAATCTTTAATTTGTCAGCCACATCTATGTGCTTCATATTTCAAGGGTCTAAACAGCACTAGTTGACTGTTGTGTTCATCTATTTGCTCTGCGCATGACAAAGTGAGCAATATTAGATGGTGTTTTTCTTCTACAGAGTCTGCATTACAAAGAAGACGCGCAGTGTGTCCACTTGACCCTAGCCCGACAACAGAAACACTTTTACTCCCTACTGCTAAAAAGTTACCACTCCTTCTATGTACTTCTTTACAGAAAGACATAAATCCCTTTATTGCAAGCGATATGACCCTTTGTCATATGCTTTCTCTTGTTGGATTCTGAATGACAATGCTGGTAAATCAGGAGGGTTTGACCTTCGAGCTAGCGGTGGAAGTGAAAACAGCTTTTCCTAATTAGCATCTAGCATCAATTCTGCAGTGACACCGGAAGGATCAATGTGTCCGGTGTACAGTATATGTGTCTGCGGCTAAAGAGTAACTGCGGCTGCTGGACCCAAAAAACTCTGAGACAGGATGTCACATAATGTGCGCACACACACACACACACACACACACACACACACACACACACACACACACACACACACACACACACACACACACACACACACACACACACACACACACACAAAGGGATAATTAACAGGTGTGAATAGAAGGCAGCGGGCAGGAAAAGGGAGACAGAGAGAGAAGGCAGACTGAGAATGAGAAATATAGAGAGAGCGAGATGGAGAGGTAATTGGTGCACCTGTCTATGAGGGACAAGACAGCTCTATCCACACACACACACACACACACACACACACACACACACACACACACACACACACACACACACACACACACACACACACACACACACACACTGAGATACGTGTAGACGGAGGCACTGACATGCTTGCCGAGACGTGCATGGCAAACTAAACCCATTCTGACGCTAATGTGCATGTGTGTGCCCGAGAGAAAGACAGTGCCCCCAGCACCTTCAATTCAGTAGTGGAGAGCCTGGCAGCCAAATGTGACGGTCGAAAGCCAATTGTATTTTTTTTGAATGGCTGCCAGAGTTGCAACTTTTTCAATACTTTGTTTTGCGTCAATTAGGTGTTGTCACATTGTAAGTAAGGAGCCGGTTTTCTTCTAAAGTAATGATTTATGATAATAATCAAACTGTTATGTTTGATTAAAACAATCTGAGCAAAGCTGTATCTTAAAATACTACCCAGCATTTTGGTGCTAAACATATTTTTGGAGCTCAGGGTACAAGGATTGCGAGTTATCAGGATGTAGAGGGCATGTTGAGCTGCCGTCAACTGCAGCTAGCACCAGGTATAAGCAAATTTGACTTATTTTCTGGCATCCTATAGTCTATAGTATTTTAGAGTTTATGTAACTGATGACAGTAAGGGCTCTTGGCAGAGGTGTAAAAAAGACAGCCTCTTGAAAACAGGGCTTTAAATATTTTGACCATTGACAATGATAACATTATCATGACTATGAGGGCACAGACATGCTATCATCTTTGTCAGAATGTTCTTAGGCACAGTGGCGCTTTCAGAAAATTGAATTTGTCAGCATGTTATCATGCTGACAGCAATAATGGTCACATGCTAATGTTAAGTGGATGTTATGATTACTGTTTTAACAACTTAGTTTAGTGTGTTAGCATGCTAGCTTCTTAGCTTCTTTTAAAGCACTGATACATTGAGGATAAATTGAAGTTAAGTTAAGAAGTTAAGAGACATGCCACCTTTCTGATTTTAATCATAAATTAATAAATCAATGCTGTATTTCCAGCAGTTTTGGGGTTTTGCTGATTAAATACCGAGTTCATTTTCATCTAAATAATACATGCAGTGAAGTTGTTTTGCAATCAGATATGGAAGATAATAATGACTGCAGGCAATTTTCTAGTACTTAAAATACTGTGTATGCTTTGTCCCTACTTAAATTGGATCCTCCAGCTCAAACAAAGGCACTGTATGGCATATACAAGGTGTGACATATTAAATTTAAGACCAGCATTAGTAACTTTACAAACTTTACACTCAATTCTGCTGCCAAAAGAACCAAAAAAAACTATGAAAGAAAAAGAACACCGATCCACAAATCTGAAAGTAGAAACAAAGACTGAGTGTTCCTCCTACATTGTTACATGTGCATGTGTGCATGTGTGCACTGCATGTATTTGTGTGGGTGTGTGTTCGCAAAATTGTTCTCACTCCCAGCGTGAGTGTGATCTGGATCCAGGGCTTCTGCTAAAATCTGCCAGGCTGCAGGCCAAGCATTGTGTTTCACAACAGACACATTAAACACACTCACATGCACACACACCTCAAAGATATCTTCTGTACTCTCATTAGATCTACTCAACTCTGACCAAATGCAACCTAGTGTGACTGGGCACACATGGTGCACGCGTGTGTGAGTGAACACATACCTTCTGGTACGATTGCCTTAGTGCATGGCATATGTGTGCTTATTCACACATTGGTGTGCGTATGTGTGTTAAGGTGCCATCAGGTAGAAACTTCAACAAAATACAACTGAGTGAGTGGGCTTTGTTTCCATGCCGCTGATTGTTCAATGTCCAAGCTTTACACACTCAATCATGCACGAGAACACACGTGCACACACACACACACACACACACACACACACACACACACACACACACACTCTCTCTCTCTCTCTACACCCAAGCACTCATATTCATCACAAATATGCAGTCACAGAAGCCTTTGTCAAGGCATTCGAGCACACACAAACACACAGATCCAAAAGTGTCATTGTGTATGTTTTCACAGCCAATGTTGGCTGCTGAAAACATATAGAATGTCAGCAGCACAGTTGGCTGCCACTGCCAGCGATGACACTCTGCAGTCTTTCATTCTTGGCTTATAAAATTTGGAAAGGATCATTTTTTTTTTTTCACTTTTTTTTTTTCAAGTTGAAACTAAACAGTTATCTTTGAAGCAATTATTTGAGCATTAGTAACTTTTTGAAAAACCTTTTTTTGAAATATGAGCTTATATCTGCTCTTGACAGTTGGTTAAGGTTGTTATTTTTAGTAGAGCTTTTTGACAGGTTTAAAGTTATGTTTACACTGAGATTTAAAAGTAAAAGGCAAGTGATATTTTATTGTCACTATATTTATGAAAGAGTGCATAAAGTGCACATTATTCACACAGTATATTGCTTTTTTCGATTGGCAGAAATGTTTATCCCAGAAATAAACAAGTTTATTTTTTTATTTTTTATTTTTTTTATTCGATGCTTTTAACTATGATATTTAAACAAGAACAGCCCATTTACCATGTTAATCATCTCAGTTTCATCTGTTAGCATGCTAGTTTGCAAATTACACTAAACAGAAAGTAAAGTGCAGGATTGAGGAGGGAATTAGTTAAATTAGTTTGCTAAAAAAATAAAACTGAAATGCTACCAATGCATTACCATTGAAAAACTTCAATCAACAGATAAATCATATGCACAGCTGCTATCACACAGTGTTAATAATATAGTACGAGTGCAGTAAAAATGATAGAATAACAAAGAGATTCAAAAACACAGTGGGTGAGTTGCACCTTACCCCTTTTATTGCCTTAGGTATAAAAGCTGTTTTTAAAACAAGAAATACAGTATGTGTGCCTTGATGCAACAACATTATGTGACGGTATAGGTGTAAATAAGTGATGGCCTGGATGTGTTTGGTCTCTGATAAGGGCTCGTGCTGCTTTCTTGTTTGCTGCCAATATATCTCATAGATGTTGAAATATTTCACAGGGATAATGACAAAAACGTATCTGCCGCTGAGAAATTGCCTGTTTGAAAAAAAGGTCAAAGGCTCACCAAAGTTATTAGGATTAATTTTCTGAGGACCATGATTGTCTGTAAAAAAGTTGTTGCCAGTCCATCTAATAGATAGATATTTAAATATGTTTTTCTTGTGGCTTTGAGTGAAGGCATATTGCCAAAGTATGTAGACACGTCATACTAGCAGGGTAGTATCTGGATTTAGTGGAGAAGGAATGGTGTTAGCGGTCATGTGAAGCAGCTATGACCTTGTGGCTTTAAGCAGAGATGACATTGCCAAAGTGTGTAGGCACATGCCATATAGTTGCGATGTTAAAAAGGTAGAGCATGGATGGTGATTGGGAGTATTGAGGGGAGAACTTCAGGGATGCCAGGACTGTTGTTGAGCCTTCCTGAGGTGACGTGGGCCTTCCTCGATGAAACACCGGTGAAAGGAGGTGCCTACTTGATAACCCCAGTGAGATACTTTACACTCTCACCCTGTAGCTAAGGGTTTACTAGGTAGTTTCTTACTTGGCTGGATGAGCATAGTGTTAATATAGAATCCTGTGAATTTGTAAGATGTTTGGCAGATAGTACTATTGAGTCAGTTGACCATTGCGGTGTGATTAGTTTGTCACTTTGTGTGTACTGTAAAACTTTCATGGGGAATGAAAAAAATGTGTTGCTAAGAAATTGTGGGTTTGAGAAAAAGTCAGACGCTAACCAAATTCATTAGGATCCATCATCTGGGGACCATGAATATCTGTACAAGAGTTCATGGCAATCCATCCAAAAGCTGTTGAGTTTTCAGTCTTCTCCAAATTGACGGACTGCCTATACCATTCCCAAAGCCGTGCCTATAGTCTATCTCAGGGGTCTTCAACATTTTTCAGGCCAAGGACCCCCAAACTGATAGAGAGATGGAGCAAAATGTTTTATACAATAAAAAAAAAAAAGTAGGGGGTCTACTATATATGTTGTATAAAACATTTTTTTATATTAAACTGGAGGAGTGCAGGAGACTTGGAGGGACAGGTCCAGGCTGGTCTCACTCTGTGAGTGAACTGGCACCCAGCTTGAGAGCTCCTGTGTGTCGCTGAATGTGTGCATTTCTGACTGAAAGATAACATCTTCTGCCTCCATTTATCCAGTCGCTACAATATGTTGGATTCATGTTTATGTGTATTTAAAGACATTTAAATTTGTGGATTTTTTTTTTTTTTTTTTTTTTAACAAAAAATTGTCTAATCAACCAAAAATTTCACGGACCCCCTGCAGTACCTCTGTGGACCCCTTAGGGGTCGCGGACCCCCTGTTGAAGACCTCTGGTCTATCTAATGAAATGACTCCTTTAAATTTGAAACCCCAAAATCCTTCTGGTGCCATTGCTCCTTTATAAAGTGTGTTTAGATCACCACTGACCTAAATCTAAACATCTATTTAGCATGACTCACTGCTTATGTCTCCCATGGTGATGTTTGTATTGACAACCACAAAGAAAGAAGCTTCAGCTGAAGGTTTACGCCACAGAACAGATTAGCAGCGTAGCTGTGTTGCAGCATGCTGGGCAGATTAACTTCTTTCTCACTTCTTTCAGCTGCACATCCTCTTTCCCCTGATCATGTTTTGTGGAACAATAAATGTAAATCGAATTACGAACCTGTCCTTCCACATTTCCATGAAATTACCACGGTAGTACAGATGAAATTACATCACAATACCCACAATATGACTGATTAGCAATGGAATTATATTTGAGATCTAATATTCTTGTAGGAAATGGAGTTATACACTCTATACAACCACTCTTTAAACACATGCAAATAAAAACGAATTTGCACATACACCGATAGTACATGTGGATTGGATGCAAGGAAAGGATAATGATTTCTCCCCTAAGAAATTAACTTTGAGTATGAATCTGGCAGTAGACAAATCATTCTGTCTATGAGTGTATGTACTGTATGTGTGTGTGTGTGTGTGTGTGTGTGTGTACAAAGGCATTAGTGCTTCCATGCTACTGTGTATGTGTATGTGTGTGTGATCCATGCTGTAATATTGTGAAACAAAGCTACATTGTTTCCTCTGTAAATTTATATGCAGCCTATTTATCTTAAACTGGGGCTGTGTGTGTGTGTGCGTGAGTGTGTGCCTGTGTGTATCTGTGTGAGGGACAAACTGGTCGAATATGTTAAACTGCAGATGAATTAGGTTACCTCCACACATACCATTTTGTTTCCCAGAATTAACTTGCATAACTTCACATATCAAGTGTATCTTCTTGGTTATACAATAACACTTTTAGGAAGCTATGGTTTTACATGATTGTGAAGAATTTCATTGGGAAAAATATTGAATAACTTCGGTCTTAGAACTGCAGATATCCTTTGGTAATTTCTAAGTGTGAGCAAACCTCTTACATAGTCTTTTAATATGTAATTGATATTAAAATATTGATAAAGTGCAGTTTTCACAGTCACATTTTTTTTTTAGAGTATCACAATCACATTATTTTATACATTTTTCAATTTGCAAACCCACACTTGAACTATTAATAAGATAAATAAAATAAAATAATTTGATTTGGGTAGTATGAATCTGACAAATTCCACCAAAATTGTCTTTCTTTGTGTACTATTAACCCTTTAAGCCCTAGAGGCCCCCAATTGGGGGCCAGAGACTAAACTATTATTAAAATATGAACATATATACTGATATTTACACATCTGAAAAAAATCTCACAAGTGTTCCCTTTATTATTAAAAGTATTTTTGTATATATCATTTTTTATTGTGGTTGCAGAGATACACTCTTTTTGCAATTTTCGAGCAGAGGTCTAAAAAATAGGTGTGTTAAAAGTTTAAATGAGTGTGGCTGCTGTAATGTTACAATGCTCGGCTCACATGAAGTTGGAAGGATGAATTGGCTTCAATGAATGATAATCCTGCAAACATGATCATCCTTGCTTGCTTCACTCTTGACCCAGTGCATGTTGTTACAACCAATGTGCTGTCTTTATCAGTTCCAGTTTACGTCTTAAATTAGTATGTTTTACTCACAGGTGTGTGAACGGAAAATAATGTACGAGTAGCTTCTACAGAGATAAAATGGAGCCCTCTCATCCTCTTATCTCTGGTCTACTCTCCTAAAAAGGAAAACAAAAAATAATATGGTCCAATTTCAACGGTGGCTGACTGCCACTGGTGAGTGCACATTGGGGAAACACTGGTATTTGTTTGTATATTTGTCTGTTGTTAGTTGGGTTTTTGCATTTGTATCATGTGTGTGGGGGGTGGGGGGGTGGGAGGGGATCATTATGTAACAACGAATTATATTGGACTAAATCAAGTTTGAAAAAATTATCAATTTATAAAGCAAATGTCCACCTCATATTATTTGCATACATTCATCTGCTGAACTTTAGCACAATTTGTGTTTATTCATCCTAAACCGTTAAAAAAAATTCCACAAACTTAATGCCTCTAAAGGTTGCTGATGACGGTCCGAACAAATCCTGCATGTGCTTGGTTGAATTTTTATATTTTTGCTTGCTTGTTAACCCTGCTGTGCAAGAACAGCCAGGAACAATAGCTTGCAGTTAGCAACATAAGTGCCCATAAGTGATCCTATATGTATGAGAATGCAGTCAGTTACATTCTCATATACTGTAAGCAACAGAGGTTTAAAATATCCTCTTCACTGCTCTAATGGATCTGTAGAGGTGGAGACAGCTATACGAGTACGTCACACTGATAGAACAGATGAACACACGCACCGCTTTTGCGATTACACTAGTGCAAACAGTTTCCATTTTTAACTGTGCGTCTGCCAGTCTGTCTCTGACTCTCCACTAGAACTACAGATAAGAACAGCCTCTGTGCCCTCAGAATTGGTGAGTATCTAAAAGCCCATGCAATTTTCAATTGTTACATTGTAGACACATTGGCATTAAAAGTTTTATCAACAACCTCACTTTAGAGGTGCATTGAGAGAAATTCTCAGACACGCTAAGGTGTCTCAGAATTTCTCTCAATCTTAAATTTTTAAAGTAGGCTAATTTTAAGTTCAACTTTGTACTCAACCTACTGTCTTTTTTAATCGACAGGCATACCATTTAATTTGTATCAAAGTGAGAGTGAACTTGGGGGGGGATTCAACTGCAATCTGCTTAACACCTGACATGAGTTTGTGGGGAAAAATACATAGAATTTCTTTGTCACATTGTTATTACACAAATGCAAATGCATAATGGTTTTACTCAGTGTTGTATTTATCTTAATAGTTAAAATGTGGGTTTGCAAATTGAAAAATGTATAAAATACTTTTATTGTGATACTCTACAAAAAAAAATGTCACTGTGAAAACTGCACTTTATCAATATTTTTATATTAAAAGACTATGTGCAATGTAAGAGGTTTGCTCACACTTAGAAATTACCAAAGGACATCTGCAGTTCTAATTTACAGAGCATGTTTGTGCCTGCTATAGACTTCTTTTGGTTTTATGTACATCAACTTGACTGTTGGTTAGTCTCAGCTCTCATCATTTTCAAACTTGTTTCTAGAATATTGTTTTTGTCAAAAAGCTCTGATAAACTTACACTTACACAAAACCTGCACAAGTCAGCAAACAGATGCATTTGGCAAGTTGCTTTAGTGAACATAGTTGACCATTTAACAGGAATTGGTTGAAACCAAACCAAAACTAAGAGAGTGAATATTTGACAAACACATCACTCTAAATAAGTGCTAATCCTGCACCAACAACAATTTGCTAACAGATCATTACCACTTGATATGTTGATATTGTGTCAATTTTGGGTTTACAATCATCAATTTCTGCAGCATAATGCTGACGTCACTTTTCATGTTAAAAAAAAAAAAAAAAAACCTCAATAACCACAGAACAGCAGTACATGAACAGATGAAAACATTTAAAATGTAAAAATGTGTTGCCACATTTTTAGCCCTTTGGCTGTCATTTCTCATCCATCAGTTGCTGCTATGCACCACATACCTTATCATTTGTGTCTGCTGGCCTTCTAACTTTAACAATATGTGTCCGCAATCTGCCTCCAGTTTGATGGCCTCATTTAGCCTCAGGGCTACACAAAGTAAACTGACATGGTGGGAACTGAAGCTGGCCTTTTGAATGGTTCCCTTAGAACTGACATTTCATATCATATCTACCGTTTTCCCCAAATGTCTGGTGTTTCCAATCGGGCTTTGTTGTACACAGTTTAATGTGCAGAGGCAGATGGAATCCTATTTAGTGATGTTAATGTCACTTTAACTGAACTCAGCATCATTAATGAAGTCAAATAGTCATGATTCTGTCAAATAAAGTCAGACGTTTTTCAAGCTGTTATTTGACATCACTCAACAAATCACACTCTAACTTGCACACTGTCCACACTGGCTTAGCATGTTTTGTTTCAGCTGGATTGAATGATTTACTGCCTGGAAGGGGGGCTCTGGTTACTAGGCCATGTCAGAAAAAATATATAGACAGCATTATTGAAATATATATTTAGCGCCAAAACACAATTCAATTCATTTCTATGGTCATCAAATAATTTTGAATGGGCATGGAAATGTTCTCCGACCCTGCTTTCCTCCATCTCTCTTATTCTGATTTAGGTCTAGCTTCATCTCTTTCTCTGTCTTTATCTCTGTTCCTCTGAAACACCTGAGGGAGGGAAAAATGTGACCTCAATATTTTCATCTCGTTTCTCTGCCAAAGATTTATATGCCAAAATAACACCTCGCCGGGTGTCAAAATGACCTTAGGTTTTGTAGAGAATGTGTCTTTAAGTGGTCTGGTTTGTGTGTATGCACATGTGTGTGCACAATTTGGCACCACAGGAACACCTACCACCTCAGGCTCTGTCTTTTTCTTTCACTCTCTCCTTCTCTTTCCATTCGTTTCCCTCAATCAGTGTCCTCACACCTTTCCTCACTCTCTGCCACGTTTCCTCTTTTTTTCTGATTTATTTCTGCTTTCAAAACATGTATTTCTTCTTAAACTTTGTCCTCTTTTCCCAGTGTCTCTCTCATCTCTCTCAGCTGGAGTAATAGTCAAAGATTTTTTTTTTTTATTTCGGCTCTCTCTGTTAACAGCAGGGGGTTAAACTCAGTTCACAGTTTCTGTGATGTCTGGCTCTTATTCCCTTCTCATAGCTGGAGGCTGCATTTCAAAACTGCCATGCTGTAGTGCATGTGTGTGAGTATATGAATTACATGGGCAGGTCTTTTGAGTCACATGGTAGAGCTCAACATGAATGTCTGAGCCACTTTGCAAGTGTTGGTTTGTGAAATCTTTTACACATATGGCCTCATTCTACCTTGCTGTGTGTGTGTGCACTCATCCTTTCAACACAGAACAGGATTGCTCCTTTAATGACTTCTTGTACCTGTGTGAGGACTCTGTCACATAGCTCACTGCATTTCCCTTGGATTTCTGATCTTTCTCCTATTTTTTTGTATATGGAGGCAATGTCCAAACCTCTTCTGATGACACAGTGTGACATTTCATTTTATAGCAACAAGCATTATTGCTGCGCTCTGCTACCTCTATTGCTACAAAATGAAATCATAAAGGTAAAAAAAAATTTGGAATTCATTAAGCCTTTAGCTGTACAGCACTGTTGTTCTTTCTCTGCCAAAACTGTGTGTTGCTGTTACAAGGTAGAGCACTGCTGAGATTGAAATTGGAAACTTCAAGTTAAGGCAGCAGCCGAAATGATTTACGCAATGTTTCCAATAAAAATGTGAAGAACAGAAGAAAAGAGCTCAAGGTGCATATATACAAAAACACACTTAAAATGTAAACATCCACCACAATGAATCATGGTCCACAAACACATCCCCTTGAAGACACTAACAATAAGGTTACACCCCTCTTAATCATTATAGTACTGAGTAGCCTCTTGTTCCACAAACACAACACGTTTTCTTTTCCAAACTATTAACTGCAACTCTGCTAAATTTGATGCATTGGAAATGAGGCGCAACAACGTCACACCCATCCTAATCATTGGAGCCTCTTGTTCCACAAACACGATACCACCAAGATACCAAGAATCAATGTAGTGACTTTGAATGTCTATTTACGGGCAGGTGCTTTCCATTTAAGTTATTCCACATCTCTGCAACTCTGCATTGGCTTCTGTACATGAAGACCGTTTATGCTTGTTATTAACACTCATTCTACAGTGAATGCCTGTTAGTTAGTAGATATAACACATCAAGGAGGTGAATCGTGACAAATGTATTGACAGTTAATTACATTATGAATCAACATGATAAGCAAACCACTCTAACTTTACAAATTTGGCAGTTTGTAAGTGCAAAATGTTCCCATTTTCAGTCAGTAACAGCTTCACAAATGAACCACCCTGGGCTTCAAATTCAATATGTCTTTTTGTTCCCATCAATAGACCAGTGAGATTTGAAAATAAATAAAATAAAATACGAGCTTTTCTTGTGCCTAATAAAAATGGTAAATTTAAGAGTAAAGAAGCTACTTATGGCAATCATTCATTCAAAACTGACATTAGTAAAATGTAAAAAAAAAAAAGTAAAATAAAACAGGGCAAGGAAGTATCAATAATATGCCTTTGAGAAAAGGCCCTCAGATGAGATTTTAAACTGATCTGGGCCCCGGAGACTGATGGTTTCATGCTCTGGGGGCCAGTACAGCAAAAGCTCATAAAGCAATTTCATTGAATGGTATGTAATTCTCGGGGTAAATACAGCTGACCAATGGCAATTAGGGGCCGAGCACGCTGTGGTTTAGTGTATTGTAAGTCATACATTTGTGAAGGCAGGGGAGACAGAAAGTCAATGTAATTGGAAGGTCTGTCAGTTGTAGCTTCACCACTGTAATCAGTTTACACATGCTTCCTTCAAGCTTACGTGCGTTTCATTGAATCCTTTATATTGTGATTCTTCTTTCATGCAGTTATGTTTACTCTAACACAACGTTTTGTGAACCATGTTGAATAATTTTTCATTTTGTTTTATTTCTTATTATTACCTTTTTGTTCCTACATCCTTAAAATCTGTATTGCAATTTTTACTTTTTACATCATTATGAAACAGCTACGAGTCCTCTCCTCCAAGTTCAGCTATCCTTCTGTCTTTGAACCTAGATCATTGAACATAACATAGAGCCACAATTTCCAAATGTGATGATAAAACATTTCACATTGAAATATTAATCCATCTTTCTGAAATCAGTTTTAGAGAGATTAGTCTATATTTCTTATTATTATATTGCGTGTTTATTAATACATTATTTAGTCATTTGTGTGTTGGTTGTTGATGTGAAAGTTATTTTTTTGTTTAAATGGCTGCTCTTTTTGGCCTGCAGATGCAATTGTTATTGCTGATTGATAGTCATTGTGTTGTTGTTGCTGTCATCTCTTTGTTATATTGTTGTTTTGTCTTATTATGTATTTGTGATAATTCAATTATTTATCTAACTGAAAGTCCCCTCGCTTGCTTTTTTCTGGGGTTTTCATTATATCTCAAGTATCTGTATCTTTTTCAGGCAATAGAGTTGGCTCAGTTAAAAACTGAATATAGATGTGTGTGTGTGTGTGTGTGTGTGTGTGTGTGTGTGTGTGTGTGTGTGTGTGTGTGTGTGTGTGTGTGTGTGTGTGTGTGTGTGTGTGTGTGTGTGTGTGTGTGTGTGTGTGTGTGTGTGTGTGTGTGTGTGTGTGAAAAATGTACTATTTTCTTCTCCCAAGGAGAACCGTAAGATGCATTTGAACATTCTATAAAAAGATAGTGAAGGAAGGCTTTTTTGTTGTTGTTGTTTTTTGCTTTGTTTTCTTTTGTTTTCTTTTGGTTAAATTATCCAAACTTTGAGAAAGTGCTAAGTATTTCAGAAAATGGTTTGGATGCCGCAGTGAACATGAACATATTAAGATTCCCTCAAAGCTAACCATGTTGTTTTGGACTGCACAGCATTAGCATGAATAACTCACACCCTGGGTTAAGCCATTACCAAGTCAAACACTGCAGTTCATTAATTCCACTAAACTCACTCAGCCAAACTCTGCGTAGGCCATCAGCATCTTGTTAATCGTGGCAGTTTTTTTATTGGGGTCAAATCAATGAAACAAATCACACGCCTGCGTGATACCTAGCATTATATATGCTCGTATTTATCAGCCATAACTACCATAGCTACCAATAATTATTATACTCATAGACAATAATACATTTTCTCAGTGATAATATTGTATCTGTTGTATCCCCCTTTTGTTGCTATTTGTCTCTTTTTATGTAAACCCCACATTTGTGTTTTGCAGGCTGAGCAATATTTAAACCAACTCCAATTATGTGCACAGGTGTGAGTATTAACGACCCTCCGAGCAACTACAGAGACTTGCTGACCATTCCTCTGTGTTGCCATAGCAGCCTAATTAATCAGATTAATTGAACGCTGATGATCAATAGCCAGGAGGGATGTAGATGTTCGTTATTTAGTGAGTTAATATGTTTCCCATCAGCTGCACTTACAACACGGTTGTGTGTGTGTGTGTGTGTGTGTGTGTGTGTGTGTGTGTGTGTGTGTGTGTGTGTGTGTGTGTGTGTGTGTGTGTGTGTGTGTGTGTGTGTGTGTGTGTGTGTGTGTGTGTGTGTGTGTGTGTGTGTGTGGGGGAGGGGTGTGTGTGTGTGTGTGTAATGTACGCCAATAGGGTTGAATTAAAAGATTAAAAGGGACGTTGGTTTGAGAAAATAATAATCTACGAGTATGGTAATTAATCATTCTAGAAAATGTCTGGTCTGCCTTATTATTCTTTTTCGTTCTCAAGATAAAAGTGGAAGGACAAAATAGGAGGACAAAAATATATTTTATCTTATCTTTATATGTTATCCTCAGGATTTAGAGACCAAAAAAGAACCTAAAACAAGCAACTCTTTGCTCACCATATTGCAATATGACAATAATAAGTCACTTTTGCTAACCCGCAGGGAACCATGTGTGGGTGACTATGCATGAAAGTTTTGCTCATAACTAAAAACGGAGTTATGAGTAAAACGTGCTTCAGGCATGCTGAACGTGAACTGGAAAAGCCAACTAAAACTAATAGGACCAAGAGGGCGGATGACCATTAAGTGCGCTTTTCGTCACCTAACGCTTTGTTTTGGCAAACACAGTGGGCGAGGGTGTGGATACACGGCAACTCTGGACAAGCAGATATCTCAACACGTGTTGTTTATGTTTGGAACAGCTGCTAATGTGACAGTATATGATCAGCACTAGTAGTATCATGATGAATAACCACCTACGCTACGGTCTTGCTTTCTGCCAACAATATAATCTGGCTACTTCTCATTATTTATTGTATGGGTACAACAAAGTAAGGAACTTGGCAAAAGGTAGCTTAAGATTTGGCAGTTCGGCATCAGAAGCTCACACACATTGCATCCTGGTACATGTAGGCACTGTTGACACAGCTCTGCAAAAGGAACACTGTCGACATTTTCCTGTAAACACTCACCAGATAATGATGTGTGATATTATTGGATGTATGGTTTCTTTTTGAAGAGTGAAATTACAGAGGTGTAAAAATGGTCAATTATAACGTGCCACCTTGGCTGCATTTTAAACAAGACTCCGTTAGTATTAACAGAGGATATATGTGGTTTGTGAAGGTCATTAACATTTTCTTAACTAATTTTAAGTTAAAGATACAGTTGATGAACTTTAATATGAAAGTGGTAGTAGTCTATACACTGTAGTTTACTCTCTGATCACCTCCTTTGCAGAAGGGCCACAAGCTAATACCAGAAAATATAGTTGGAGGGGAGTTTGGCAGTGAAACAATTGGGGTAGACATTGACCTTTCTAGAAGACACACACACACACACACACACACACACAGATTATTTTTCTTACACACTCACACATTCACACGACACACTCTCTCTGGTATAGCAGGTGCCTGTGGCCACGTCGTAGAAACAGAACAGCATTCAAAATCCCCGCCCTGGTTACGGCACACACTCTTTCTAAAACACTAAACACAGGAACTTTAAGAAAACTGCACCAAACAACCATACTGCATCACAATTCTCCATCATTTTAATTGGGTGTATTACTGTATGTTGTGTCCACATGTACTTAAACAGTATATAGGTGTGTTATGAAATATTGGAAGCATTTTCCAGCTCTTGAACCAAACAGCATCCTGGAGAAATAGAGATAAATAAGCATATAAATGAAGGGATGGAGATGGTAACAAGTTATTAAAGGAAATAAACAACAGTTTAGTGTGTTCATACATTATATGATAAAGAGAGAGACAGTAACTAATGTTCATGTGAGATGTTTTTATATTTTGCAATTTTTTTTTAGGTTTTTGTGACTGTCATTTTAATTTTTGTTGAACAATATACAAATTAAATTTATGTGCAAAAGCACAAAAAGTCTACAAAACAACGCAAGCATTTTTATATTTATACACGTACACCATGCAGTGGTAACCCTACAACTTTCTAACACACACAGACACATACACACACACGCACACACACACACACACACACACACACACACACACACACACACACACACACACACACACACAGAGACCACTATTCTTTTAAAGGATAAGAGCTCCTTGAAAACTCAATTAGACTCGGGGGCAAAACCTACAAAAACCTACCACTCTCACTCACTGACGTGCATACTGCCACTTACACACACTCACACAAACACACATACAAGCCAGTGTTTTTACCTCCCTAACCTGCAGCTATTTCCAGTGTTAAATGGACTCTGGGGTTCCAGATGAAAAAGCTTGTACGATGGCATGTACCTAATTACACTGTGTGTGTGTGTGTGTGTGTGTGTGTGTGTGTGTGTGTGTGTGTGTGTGTGTGTGTGTGTGTGTGTGTGTGTGTGTGTGTGTGTGTGTGTGTGTGTGTGTGTGTGTGTGTGTGTGTGTGTGTGTGTGTGTGTTTTTGATGGTACACTACACTACACACACACACACACACACACACATAGCCATTATAAGTTATTTGACAGGTATTTGTTGGTGAAAAACCAGAGTCATCATTCTCTGGGAATTACAGAATTCAAGTTTGGTAATTTAAAATACAGTTACGATTGTCAAGAGTTAGATGCCACTGTCGTGTCTTTGTCTTAACTGTAGGGCTATTGCTGCGTTCACACAAAGTTGGCATAATGGAAAGAACTGAAATAAAAAGAGTCAATTAGCTTTGCTTAGCATAGCCATAAGTATCATAGACTGTATATACAAGTGGATGTAGACTCAAGGACTGAAAGCCTATCTGGAAGTGCAATACCAACTGAAAAAAATGTCTGGGTCTATTGGACTCTCATTAAAACAATTTTTTTTTTGTGACAAATCAATATGGTGTCATGAGCTAGAGTCACTCATTTTGATCAGTGTTCTGGTGGCCCCTCTGAGTATCATTCTACAATTAATAACATATTAGGCTTTTTTTATGTTAGACTAACCTAATCGACTCTTGGCTGTTATTCCACAGTTGATGCCGAGATGTGAGAGTGGTATTGATCTTCATATCTAATTCATGGAAAGAAAGCAAATAAGCAAATATTCTGAAATTAAGTGTTTTAGGTTTTGAGAATGTATGAATCTGTTTAAACTGGGCAGACACTGCACGTGCAGTTTAAAACACTATTAATTCCTGAATTGATTAAAAAAAATGTGTAATCTGTCTTGCAGTCAAGTCATTTTCAAGGTCCGATTGCACACAATTTTCAAACCAAAATGCACTTGTGCTTGAACAGAAGCAAACAGTAATAAGCATAGCTGAAATTGAGGACAGAATCTGTACAGCTCTTTTTCTTTTTGTCAAGGATGCAGCCATCTTGTTGGAATAAACCTTAATGCACCCTAGAAATGTCCTTCTATCAAAGGTTGCAAGTGAGGCATGTTTTGTGCAGTAAAATCCATAGAAAGTATGAGGGGAAAATAAACAGTTCCAGTTGCACACTAACCGAGTGCAGCCCCACAGCATGCATGGAGCAGAGGTAAGAAATAACCTTAATGAGTAAGTATTCCAGTTATATCACTTGATCAACATCAGCACCTGTGTTGAATGCGTTGTTATGACCAGTGGAAGGTATTTGTAACTTTACCATGAAACGGAAACTTATTGAGATAGCACACATCACGTTTTGTGTACATTTTTGGTAATATTTCGGCAGGCCTACAGCAATGAGGCAATGAGCCATGCGAGGTGTTTTGAGTGGCATTTGTGTTTCCAAGGGGGGCTAAACCTCATTGTTTAAGATCAAAGAAGGCTTTATGGGGT
Organism: Brachyistius frenatus; assembly: GCF_029030835.1. Taxonomy (NCBI): domain Eukaryota; kingdom Metazoa; phylum Chordata; class Actinopteri; family Embiotocidae; genus Brachyistius; species Brachyistius frenatus. Next base: position 1,293,493 of record NW_027210706.1, read on the forward strand.
TGTGCTTAGTAACTTACTTCCCCAAGACCAGACTGTCAACACGAAGTTATACTGTGATGTTTTGAAAGACCTAATGAAAAACATTCTGTGCAAATTACCTGAATTGTGGCGCTGTGGCACTTCTATATAATGACAATGCAGTTTTTTGCCCGCAAAAACACAATCATCAATCCCCACACTCCAAACTCACAGGATCTGGCTCGTTGTGACTGTCTTTCAGTCAAAAAGTTTGACACAACATTTGATGTTAGTTCTCAGCTTAAGTTTCAGGTCCTTGGTGAAATTGCAAATGCGCTCAGACCAGTGGTCAGAAAATCTTGTGGAACTCAGGTGCCGATGCTGATCAAAGCAAGAAAACTTAGAAAACTTCCTCATGAAGGCTGTTATCTCCCCCCCTGCTCCATGCACATCACTGTGCACAAAAGGAGCAGTCTAACTTTTTGATTGCACCTTACAGAAGTAAAAACCCTTCAAAGGTGTGTTGGGATGCATCAACCAAACCAACAGGGTTAGTACTGCACGCAACTTATAACATGAATGGCTGTTTAAAGCACGCAGTTTGAGTTGATAATAACAAAAATCATAGAAAATCTCTTCTTGAACACTAATAAATACTTTTGCTGTATCAAAACCCAAAATGAAGAGAGGATGAAGAAAATTTAAGAGGGTCAGAGATTATATTTCCCATGCTACCCTGAACTGTGTTACCACACACACACACACACTTGGTCATACACGTTTGTGTTAATCCTCGATGAGAATACTGTCAAGTCAATTTGGACAGGCCACGACCGGTGCTTTTAACAGATATTGTGTGTCTGTGCACAGTGTGTTTTGTTAAGTGCATGCATGTGTGTGTGTGTGTGTGTGTGTGTGTGTGTGTGTGTGTGTGTGTGTGTGTGTGTGTGTGTGTGTGTGTGTGTGTGTGTGTGTGTGTGTGTGTGTGTGTGTGTGTGTGTGTGTGTGTGTGTGTGTGTGTGTGTGTGTGTGTGTGTGTGTATTTTAAGCCCCCAATTCTGGTCTCCTCTATGGGTCACTAGTTATTAACCCCCAGACAGTCACCTTGGCACACTCCCTCTCACACACACAGAAACAAAGGCACACACACTCACTAAGAAACAGAACTGACCCATTCATATGCACACACACACACACACACACACACACACACACACACACACACACACACACACACACACACACACACACACACACACACACACACACACACACACACTCATACACACACTTCTCTGAAAACTCTGAAATACACACACAAAGACACCATATTTATTAGTCCGCTGTGACCCCGCCTTCCACATGAATTGGCATTAAGTGTTAATTCTAATATTGGATTATCAAACAGACAGAGATTATCCCCTCATTTTAAGATTAGCAGTTTAGTTTGAAGTGACACTTAAAGGTTATCGCATCATTGGCGATGGGAAATTATTGTGTCTCTTAGGCTGCTGTATGGTTCATTTCATAGGACAAAAACACACACACACACACACACACACACACACACACACACACACACACACACACACACACACACACACACACACACACACACACACACACACACACACACACACACACACTGGTGATAGATTAAGAGCATAATTGAATTTAACTGGGAGAAATCACCTCTTAATACATGAATAACAACAGGATAAAGATATGCTGAACTTGTGTGTGTCTGAAAGCACACTAGATACTTAAGACTGAACCCGTAGCTTTATGAGATAATAGTTGAAAAAAGGTAGAGAAGAATCAAAGAATCAAAGGGAAGTCGGATTTCTGTTCACATTTTTTGGTGTGTTTATGTTCAAAATTATTCGCTACAATTCACAGTTTGTTAGGTGGAGATAATCTGCTAAAAAAGACAACAGCTGACAATGGACTGAACACATAATAATGTGATGGACTGATTTTGTTTACAGACTATTGGGAATCTCTTCATGTGCTTGTCCTTGTGTGTGCGTGTGTGTGTGTGTGTGTGTGTGTGTGTGTGTGTGTGTGTGTGTGTGTGTGTGTGTGTGTGTGTGTGTGTGTGTGTGTGTGTGTGTGTGTGTGTGTGTGTGTGTGTGTGTGTGTGTGTGTGTGTGTGTGTGTAGTATTCCCCCTCTCCACCTTTTCTATTCACTTTCTTCTACCCTTTATCGCTCTCTCTGACTTTTTCCATTAATTTAAATTGTGCATCTGTGTTGTCTTCTTCCTGCTTGGTCACTTTTTAGCTCTTTCTATGTTTCTCGCTTCTTTGGTAGATTGATACAGGCTAATTGCTGCAGAACATCAGACATTTGAGTCTTCTTTTCCCTGGAGTGCCTAATTAAGACTGTCAAACTCACTGCCTTTGTGTGTGGATGCTTGAGAGAGAGAGAGAGAGAGAGAGAGAGAGAGAGAGAGAGAGAGAGAGAGAGAGAGAGAGAGAGAATGTGTGTTGATGGTTTGCTGGGTGTTTCTCCAATCATTGTATTAGTAGGGTGGACGGCCCTGCCAATGGGACCTCCCACCCCCCCATAAACAAAACAAAAGCATCCAAACCTACAGTATATGTAGAACTGCAGTTTTGTCCAGTAACTAACATTCATTTACTTATTTCCTGTGCACCTGTTTCCTTCCAACTCAGTATGAGTGTTGCACATGCATTATTCTGTCATTGGTAGGATATTTGGAGTATTTCTGAAACTGCTGATTTCATTCAATTGTCACACATAACAGTCTCTTGCGTTTACTCATAATGGTAAAAAAATTTTTTTTTTAAAAAGTCAAAATGAGTGGCAGTTCCGCGGATGGAAACATCTTGTTGATGAGAGAGGGCAGAGGAGAATGGCCGGACAGGTTAAAGCTGAAAGACGAGCGATATTAACTCAGATATTTTTTTCTTTACAAGTATGGTGAGGAGAAAAGCAGCTCCAAAACATGTTTTCATTTGAGGTGGATGTTTTACAACAGCATGTAACCACATTCAGTTCCACTCAGCCGAAAACACAAATCTTACGCTGTAGTAGGCACAGGCTCACCAAAACTGGACAGTTGAAGAGGAAAAATGTAGCCTGGTCTCATGAATTTGCACATCTGCTGAGACTGCAGATCATGGTAGATCCGAATTTGGCAAGACTCCATTACAACTCGCGTGGTTGGGTCCATGGAGCCAAGTCTTTTCTTGGCACATGTTGAGCCCCTGATATCAATCAGTTATGGTTTGACTTTCACAGAGAGTAAGTATCGTTGCTAATCATGTGCATTCATTTTTGGCCAAAATCTAACAATGCCACTGAGCAAAACTAACCCAAACTAGTTTCATGAAAATGACATTGAGTTGAGTGGATTTCAGTAGCCTCCAGATCTGAAACCAGTACAAGAAGGATCAACATTATTAGTGATGTTAGCATAAATTTGCAATTATCCATCAGTTGCCTGAGGACACTGAAACTCAATCATGTTTACGCATAAGGAATCCAAATAATAGCGGTACCTCTATGTTATGCTTCACAATTGCTGAATTGTTGCATACATGTGATTTACAAGCACAACAGAAAGCGATAAATTATTTTATGAGTTAATTATTTCATAATAGTACCAAAATATAAAGCATTTTCTAGGACACACCATTACATTTCAGCTTCCTTTTAAAAAATGATTTTCAAAATAATTCTTAACCTTTTCCAACCGGCAGGTCCTTGTACCAGGGAACCAATCCATTGATTTTTTTTTTTTTTTTTTCAAGGGTTGTAGACAGGGTTACTACTACTATGATTCAAAATTAAAATTGCATTGTTGTACTTCATTTCTGCTGAGGTTCAGTTGCATTAAATTTGGTCGAGTTGCAGTTGACATTTCTTTAGAACAGGTTCAGTAACATCAGTGTTTACTGACTTATTGTTACAAGACTGTTATTTACTCTGTGATTTACAGTTTTGATTAGGCAGATGCAAAGATTGTCCGTGTTTGCTCGAGTTTCTCACATCTCATTCTGGCCTGTCGTTCAGGACAATGAGGCAATTTGCCTTTCCAAATTCTCTGTCTCCATTCTATAAAGCTAAAGGTTGTTCATTTTGGCCTCAGTTGTGGAGCTGTCACTGACTATATTTGGGAATTACAATTGAAATGGCAATTGAAATAAAAAAAAATGTTCTCAAACCTTGGCATATGATTCTCACACTTGACTTTTACCTTTAATTTTTTTTTTTTTTTTTTTTTTTTAAATGTCAGGCTTAATGATTGCCATTCATTGTGGCCGAGATGATTTGCTCATTCATTATATGAACCACAGTGCTGATGAAAGCGAATTCCTTATGTTTATTCTAAGGGAGGGTTTCCTCTGTAAATAATACAAAATATTGAGGCACACTCCCAACAGTCACACATTTATGTTGCCTGACCTTGATCACAATAAAATGTAGCTCAGAACAAGGACAGAAGAGAGCACGGAAGTTGACAAAGGTGGCTGTGAACAGGGATGAGAGAGAGCGAGGGACGAAGGAAAACAGAATGAGCAGAGATATAAACCAGCAGCAGCTGTTTCCAGCCTATTAAAATGTAATTAAGGAGAACCTCATTACAGAGAAAGACAGAGAGAGCGATGGGGAGATCGAGAAATAAACTGTTTTCTAATGTCTACTTTATCACTCATCTGGACAGAAACCATCAGTTTATTTCAAGTAAACACTCTTAAAGATAGGGGAAAAAGAGATCTCAAGTGCAGTTTGGTTCTGTGATGCTAATTAGATTTAAGCAGATCGTTTGGCAGAAAAGACATAATGTTCTGAATCCAGTTTGGAACTTGAAAAGCTTGAATATAATAATCCGTCTTCCCAGTCTTTCTCCAAAGTGGGAGATTTCTGTCTTTTCTGTCTCATCTGCCAAATGGCACTCATTCTGAAATGAAAACAGCAGGGGCAGATTTGAAGTTTTGAAAGCAGCTGACAATAAAAGAAATTATTAGAAATAGTTTCACTGGATCTCAAAGTGTCACTTTACTCTTCTAAAGAGGCTGTGAGTCTCACACTCACATCATTGTTGTCTGACAGTAGAATGGAGTAGGTTTGGGTTTGCAGATTTCTATTTGCATCAACTATCTATTTTAAGATCCTTATCCAGACCAATTGTGTTTTCAATTTGCTCAATATGCAAGTGTGTGTGTGTGTGTGTGTGTGTGTGTGTGTGTGTGTGTGTGTGTGTGTGTGTGTGTGTGTGTGTGTGTGTGTGTGTGTGTGTGTGTGTGTGTGTGTGTGTGTGTGTGTGTGTGTGTGTGTGTGTGTGTGTGTGTTTGTGTCCGTGTTCCTTTTCCTGATGCCTGCCAACGCAGCAAAATTTTAAATAAAAGAAAACTCATATTTTGTATATCTGTTTAGATAGGAAGCATTTTCTATTATAATGTTTAATTATCATAATGACCAAAGTATAAAAGCATGATAGAAAGCTTCAGCATTCACAAGCCTAAATGGCTACTGGCCCATTGGCTTTCATGCCAATACAATTAAAAAGCTTTGAAAGAGTAGTGCTGTCCCACATCAAGGCCTGCATCCCCCTCAATCTCTATCAACACCAGTTTGCCTACAAGGCCAGTAGATCCACAGATTATTTCACTAGCACTTCACACTGCTCTCACTTACCAGGAAAAAAACATAATCTACACAACAACATTCTAATCAACAGACCCCAGCATGTCAGGCTTGGCAATCAAACCTCCTCTACCAACATCCTCAACCCTCCAAGATATTGTCCTCATTCCTCTACTACCTCTTCACCAATGACTGCACTCCCACTCACAGGTCTAAAACCTTAAATAAATTTGCATATAACACAACTATAGGAGTTATGATAAACAGCAATGAGGAAACTGCCTGTGGGACGAGGTCCAGGTATTGTCTACATGCTGAAAAAGACAAATGAAGCCATCATAAGAAAAACAGGAAAACAATAAAGACACACAACACCCTGGCCTATGCATAAATGGGGAAGAGGTCAAGCAAGTTACCTGCTTTGAATATCTAAGAGTCCACAAATCAGAGGAGCTGACCTGGAGTGTAAACACTGCATGCCTGGTCAAGAAGGCCCAGCAGCACCTCTTTTTCACTGAGGACTCGAAGGCACAAACTCTGCAGAAACTGTTACAGACTTCTACTGCTGCACTATAGAGAGCATCCTGATGTACTGCTGTACAGTCTGGTTCTCTAGCTGCACTGTAGAGGAGAGGTAAAGCTTAGAGGATTAGCATCTTACACCTTTATACAGACGAACAGGCAACATCAGGAAAGACCCCTCACTCTCTGTTCACCACCCCCTCAAGGTCATACACACACACACACACACACACACACACACACACACACACACACACACACACACACACACACACACACACACACACACACACACACACACACACACACACACACACACACACACACACACACACACACACACACACCTTGTAAGATGAGATTCATAGCAAATGTAGCTAGCAGGAGTGACAGTATTTACTTCAGATGGTGCTAACTGAAAATCCAAATATAAACATGAACTGCACTCACATTCCACTGTAGAATAGATCCCAATTTTATATTGAATAATATAACAATCTATGTTAAATGTAAGACTTCTTAAAAAAAAAAGTACACATGTTTGTGAACTTATTATTTCATCTATTTGATTCAACCTTTATTTATTGAAATATTCTTAAGGAGTGTTGAGGAACATTTACATATACACGTTTTGTAAGAGATGCAGGTGAGGTGCTAATCCTCACTTTTAAGGAAAAAAATAAAATGAAAGTAAATAGGTAAAATTACATTTTTACGCAGTTAAATTGACAGGAAAACATTTGTGACTAGCCTAGGGATGCTAGGGACGAGGGAATTCAGTGATATTGTATATCAATGGGTTGCCGAAGTCGGCACACAAAATTTCTTTGCTTGCCAAATAATTAGACAAGCCTTAAGTGAGTGGATGATTCTGGAGTGATAAGGGAGAGACCAGTTGTTGGCTTCGACACAGTCATAGTCTTCTCCAGCCTGACAGTATATTTGGCACACTCCCTGCACTATGAGTATCAGTTGGCACAGACGCACTTTAGTCGGTAGTAAAAAAGTACTGAGATCTGTTATAGTCCATAAAATGCATACTGTGAAGTGAAAGCACACACACACACTTCGGTGTTCTTATACAATGAAGTGGTCTGTGTGCTAAGGCATAAGTGGGAGATCATGCTCAAGGCAGCAGAGGACTCAGATAAACTGGAAACTGTGTGTGTGTGTGTGTGTGTGTGTGTGTGTGTGTGTGTGTGTGTGTGTGTGTGTGTGTGTGTGTGTGTGTGTGTGTGTGTGTGTGTGTGTGTGTGTGTGTGTGTGTGTGTGTGTGTGTGTGTGTGTGTGTGTTGGTGTGTGCTTGTCTAATAACTAGGGCAAAGTAGTCTTGGGGATATTAGTGTTTTTTTTAATTGAATAATGGTCAGAAGGGAAAAGTGTCTTCTATTCAATGAGACATAACACACAGGCATGCACAGACACACGCACACAGACACACACAAATACAAAGTACACAGGGGATAAACTGTTTATCCAGATATACACTTAGAATTAGGACATATATTAAATGTTCTACTAACTACAAGTGATTGTGGAGAGAACAATTACTTTAGTAGAAATACTGCACATATTGCCACTTATACTGACTCAAATATAAAGAATGAAGTTACTTCTGTGTATTCTATGATAAATCTTAGAGGTTAAAAAATATGTATGGGAGTTGATGAGGCTTTTTCTACTCTCATATTGCACCTAGGATCATCTTCAGATGAGACTTAAGGCATCACCTCTCAAAATACTTTCCATTTTTAGTTGGATGCTTTATATGCTTTGAAGAAGCTGTATTATAATTTTTACTTTATTTTTAATTTTAATTTAATTTTAATTTATTTAATTTATTTTTTATTTATTTATTTATTTATTTTTTTTTTTTTTTGGGGGGGGGGCATCTAAGTTTGTAAAACTCTGCCGTAAGCTTTTTCACACTTAATTTTCCATAACGTTGTGAAAGTTTGTTTGAAGCTGCCAAGGCCATAGTCTTTTCCTGATCTAACCCCCATGCTTTGAGTTGCTCAAACAGCTTCAATCATCCCCTTAGTTGTGAGGAGTGGATGCTGTAGAGAAATTAATATGTTGACAATAACTATTTTGCAGTTATTTCGAAAGAGACTGAGACAATGCATAGGGAAATTGGCATGTTAACAGTAGCAGCTTCAGCCCTCTGTCAGAGTCTACATAAGATGCATTCAAGCACAGTATTTCTGTGTTTTGTCAGCACTCAAAGCCCAAAATACCATTACTGTCACTATGTTCCTAAAAACATGTGTGAAACACAACCATTATGTGCCCAAACACAGGGTGTTATATTCATTAAAAAAAAAAAAAAAGATCTGAAGACTATTACATTTCTTACAAAACTGCATTTGATGATACGTAGTAATTATAAATGGATGCTATTTTTTTTTAGGACAGGGATTTTAGACTTTTAAATGCTGGAGTTTTGTACAACTGCATACATGTTATTTTCAACTTGTATATTGTATACCTGGTTTAATTTATTTTTTGGATATTTAAAGCTTTGGAACAAGCTGGAAAAACAACAGAGACATATTATGCCCTTAAAAAGTTTATATGGCAAACGCCCAGAAGACATAGAGCAGCATTTATTTAGATCAATGTTTCTGTTTGTAACCAACTCACAAGTCACTCTCTTTAGCTCCGTTTAGGTTTAAGCAGCAGCATAAGGGACAATTTTGGCTATTACAAGGCTCAGAGCTCCACTTTGTTCATTAGCTGGCCATTACCTGCCTATATCTGCTGTTTGATCCAGACCAGGCTGTGTACAAAGCCATGAGCCAAAACATGCTAAAAGGTACAACTAAAATGTAGATGTTGAGGTGTGTAATTCTTTGTGGGTTTCTTTGTGGGTTTGTCACTTCAAGCAACTCCCATCACATTTCATTTTATCTTTTGTTGATGTAAAAGTATTGATGAAATCAGCTTTAATATCTATACCTTATGCAGAGATATACAATCACAGTATATCCGTGTTCACCATTCACACGTGTGTGTCCTTGCTGTAAATATATACATGATAAACGTAAATGCATGTGTGTTTAATGTAGCTTCCAGCCAATAAGAATCTGTTTTTTCAAATTTTAACTCAAAGTGTCAGGTACCTTGCTCAGAGATGGCCTTGCCAACTGAGCGTGTCATGTGTCAGTGTGTGTGTGTGTGTGTGTGTGTGTGTGTGTGTGTGTGTGTGTGTGTGTGTGTGTGTGTGTGTGTGTGTGTGTGTGTGTGTGTGTGTGTGTGTGTGTGTGTGTGTGTGTGTGTGTGTGTGTGTGTGTGTGTGTGTGTGTGTTGCCCCAGGAGGAAAGAAGTGGTTCAAAGAGCATCTGAAGCCTTGATTAAGGAAGTGTGTAATCAGAACTGAAGACCAGCAACAGGCTGATACTGCCTGGAGGGCCTGACACTCACAAGGAGAAAATAGCCAGGAAACAGCTAAACAGACACACATACACACTGAAACACATCCAGCACACACACACAGATAGCTGTGATTCGCATAAACTGCTACTTGAGCTAAATGCGGGCAGGTTAAGAAGATTGAACTGTGTGGGGATCAAAGAGGTTCTCCTTTTTAGACTCACTGGATTGGATTGACAACCATAAGCCAAAATATAAACATGCCTACTGTTCTGATGAAGACACGTTTGTCAGTCTAAGAGGGAATAAATATTCCTATGTGCATCTATATGTAATGGGACAGGAGAAAATTGAAATGGAACCCACGCAGTCTGACCCGGTGATGTCTGACCTTGATCTCATCAGATCTCAGGAATGTAAGTCAGTTTTTATATTTATTTTTAGGCAAAGGATGTACTTTTTTTTAGGTGATTTTCTGTCACTTATTTACTGTTATGATGTTATACAGCCCAAATTTCCAAAACTGGAGGTGGAAGTATGTTAAAAAAAAAAAAAAAGCTCCTTGCAAGTCAAAAACCTTGGTTTTAGCCTGCTCTGATCACCTCATTTGCAACATTGCTTGCCATATACAACCCCAATTAACTTTTGTTGCTAATATTGCAGGGAAAGCTGTTTAGTGGGTTGACGTCGCCTCATATTTTAGATTGGATTCGGCCAAAAACTTGCATAGATGTTTTTGAAAAGTTGACATTTTTAGTTGTTATGGAAACCCTGGAAAATGGAGGCATGAAGAGAGTTGGATATGGTGCCACCACTCTGACTTGCTGCCAATTTTTCCCAGTTATTACTCGTGTTATAATAACAAAACAAATCCCCTGCAGCCCACACAGCCTTTTTCATGTGCAACATTATTATAAAAGTGTATGTAAAACTGTAGATGAACACATTTTGCTGTACTCACAGGAGTTTTTACATTATTCTGGATGTTTAATCTTCAGTTCACATTTGTAAACTCTCCCCAGCACCAAGAAAAAAATATTTTCCTGACGTTAACGCAATGTAAAATCTATGGGCCAAGCAGCAACCCTAATGCACATGTGCTGTGGGCCGAATAATGCAGACGCAAACCCAGAGGCTGGAAACCTTTTTTGGCTTGTGACATTTGAGATATTTTCATTAAAGTAGGCAGGAACCATCTTTGACTCCAGTACTCAGTTATCCTTAATTCATACATGCTCTGGAGCCACAGTAAATCTGCAGAGGGGCAGCTTCTGGGAACTAGCCAATGAGAACAGAGTGGCCTCAATGGGTTGGGGCATTAAGAGGACAGGAGCTAAAAGGGCCTGTTTTAAACAGAGGCTGAACTGAGAGGCTGAATAACTGGCAAGTATGAAATAAATAATAAACTATAAAGCCTAAAGATATGCCTGAAGATTCCCACAATAAAACAGACTATGGAAATATGCATAATATATAACCTTAAACCAAGTTCTGATTATTATATCATGATGACCTAGTGCCTCTAAAACCAGTGAAGTGGTCATTTTAATACAAACCGTAATACAGCCTTAATGTTAACAAATTTCGTATGAAAACCTAAACCATATATTTTTCTGAACTTTTTATTTTGCAGCAACTTGTAACAGTTTTGGAAGGCCAACACCTCCATTGATGATCTACACGGCATGGGCAAACATTTTCATGTCTTTTAATTTAGGGAATTTGTTGGACAGGTACAATGTAAACACCCTTTAATAATTGTCATCACACACTTAGAGTTTGAGTGCTCCCTGAGTGAGTATCTGTTTTGACGGTCATGCAATATTGTCACCACAAACTGCATGGACTTTAGGAATGTGTAGGAACATCGGCAGCATCTGGGCCTACAGGATACTGCTAGGTACCTGCTGATGTTTTTTAATCATAATATATTGGGGATTATGTGTCTTAATTGTCCTAATTAAGCCTTAAATTTGGAGTCACTGGTAAAGTTCAAGTTTTCAAAACGTCTTTGCAATTAAATTACAAAAGTTCAATTTATTTCAGATGTTAGGAAGGTGCTTAATGGAGACAGGATTTTCGAGAACTTTGCTTTGATTCTATTACACAATGACAAAGTTTCATAACATCCACGTGTGGAGGAGGAAAGTGTCTCACTTCCAGTTGCTTGAGCTGAATTTAGCACTTAAACTTGGCTCTTTTACCTACCTCAAGAATAGTTTCCTCCATATACACCACAAACACTCCATGCTGAGGACCCTCATGTATTTTAGGGTATTGATGACTCACCTTTTGTTATGTTTTCCTATATAAAATGAATCCCAAGTGGCAGGCTGGGAACAACCGTGATCCCAGAGAAGTTATTTTCTGTTCAACTTTACCCTTAGAAAACAGAGAGGTTAACGTCAGCTGCAGTTTTCTATGGCTAGGCACTGTATGTTTTGAAAAGTCTGTATGAGAGTCCTGGATCACAGCCTCTATCTGGCCCTCTCTCGCTCTGTTGTAGCCTCTTCAGTCTAACTTTCCCCGGCCACCTCTGCTCCTCAATAACAGCAATGTAACACAAGGACACAGACAAAAAAAAATGATTTCGTTTGTGCACACCTGCATGTACACATTGAAATACACACCGTATGTGTGTATTTCAACGTGTACATGTGTGCATATGAAGGGAGTGCAAGGGGGGGGGGGGTCTCAAAGCACAGACAGAGAGAAAGATTGCAATGTCTATGGAGACACTGAAATCCCATTTCAGCTAATCATTCTCCAATATTTCTCTCTCTGACACCTGTTCAGTCAGCTTGGTGTGTGTCAGTGCATGTATGTGTGCACACACATATGCTGTAGCAGTCCATGCATCGATGTAACTGTGCATTCCACTACCCCGAACATGATCGCTTTAGCTGATATTACCAGAATAATGAAAATTTGGGTTAAAAAAAGACTGTCATCATTTATTTAAATTTACTATATACTCTGTTCATAATTATATATTGACATTAAATTCACAGCTAATGCACATAATTACTGTTTTACCATTTAAAGGTCTTGACTTGCGACTTGACTCGGGACTCTAGATCAAATTTGAGGTTTCTTGAGGCTTTGTCCCACCACTGCGTTATATTGTTTTTTGTCTAGCATTCGTTCATATTCCATGTAGCTTTCAAATTGTGTGGACATTAAAAAGTCTCAATACTTTACAGCCTAAAGTTAAAAAAAGGTGAACTACAACTAGACCCTGTACAGGAATCCAGAAACACATTCTTAAATGAATCTGTCAGGATTGGTTTCATGGCTAATATTAAGCCTTTGTTCAAATAGAAATTTCATATGAATGACAACGTTTTTGTTGAGTGTTACAGTTTTTGCAATTTTAAACTCGCCTGGTATTACCAGAACCAAATTCTGGAGTAGTTATGGTCTGCCAACGCCCCATTAGAAATTATTTTGAGTCCGTATATTTTGAAACTAAGCAGCCTTTAACCAATCGGCAGTGGCCCTATGTTGTGCGCCGAATGTGAACTAAATGCAACACAATGATCTTTGCAGACTCTAGTTTCAGTTTCTAGATATTAGCTAGCATTCCAACAACGATTCATATTGCTTCCTATAGCTCTTGCACTTTGTGTTGTTGTTTAAACGCTTGACTTCCATGTCATCACACGACCCCCACTGGTGGATGATTTGTCCACCCTTCAGAGTGGCTGAGCGAACCTTCAAGCAAGCAGGGTGTCCAAACTATACTGTATGTATCACAGTGAAAACTAAAGCTGTGAGCAATCAGTGGCTGGAGCCAGGCCAACACCACAAGTTTAGAACAATCCTGTTTCGACTTTGAGCCAAACAGATCCTAAGCATGTTTAAACTCTTGAACTATCAGGCATTGAATTACTTGAAAAAGCGAGAGTCACAATATTATAGACATATAAAGCTGGAATTTAAAAAAAACAGGACACAGATCTATTTGTCACATAACTTCTAATGAAATTAAGTCTTTGAACCTTAAAATGACTTTTTCCCTTGACACACCAACACCTACACATACAGAACAGTTTAATAGCATACGAAAGGGACAATAATTATTCAACCATTTTTTTTCACCCCAGCACACTATCTGTGGCTAAAGGTAGCAGCTTGTTCACCATTAACGGTGGCAACAACAACAACAACTACCTGTGTTGTGTCCTAAAAGTATTTCTGAGTCACTTACACCCTCCACTCTGACTTTAAAAGACCGTAATATGCAGACCTAATTTACATTCAGGGTATTTAGGCTAAGGAGGCTGTAATAGACAGTGACGGTATATATTACTGGTCTGCTGCTTTTTGTTATGCAGCTAATGATTCCCTGTCAAGTTCTATTGAAAATGAACGAGACAAAAAAAGAGAGTGGGAGGGCAAAGTACGGATCACAGGAGAGAGAGAAAGAGGAAGACGACATCAGAAACAAATGTGACTAAAAGTGTCCTTACACCCCACTGAAACAATACTCCAATCTTCCTATCCGAAAAACTATATAGATTAAAACCTCTTTTGTCCGTCATACTGTCATGCCTTTGGTTTGCCATCGACTACAATGAAAAAGATCTGAATTTTTGCTAATTCTACAAAAAAATTATAAAATGACAGAGACAAAATTAGTGATAGCCCCTTTAAGTGGTAATAAGAGGAGTGATCCAAAAATTCTGAAAATGTGCACGAATGGAGCATAGAACACAAATGTGCATGGAGTATGCAAAAGTAATCATTTTCATGAGTAAGTATTTCAAGTTTCCTCGCATGAGTACAATAAATAAAAATAGCATACTGGTGTCCTCAGTTGGTATAACAAGTGTCTTCAAGTGTAATTCAGCCTTTTTAAATGGAGAAAAGTGCCACTTAGTATAATTTTGTGCATCACACTGAACATGGAGAAAGAAGGGAGTTAGATGAGGAAGAAAACAATTACCAATCACGGTCAAGGTCAAGGTAACGGTACAGGACCACCACCAAACAGCTTGATATTCCCGTAACCACAATTTGTCTTATTAAGAAGTTTAAGGCCCATGGGACCAGAACCAACTTCTCTGGATGTGGGGAAAATGTACATCTGATAAGACAGTTTGGTGTGAATAGCGAAAAAAGAGACTTCAAAACATATAAAGGTTGACTTCCATGATCAAGTTAAACAGTCTAGTTGCACCAGTTGTCTCTCCCGGAATGAATGTGGGCTCTATTTATGGGCGTCGCTCAGAATTTGGCCCTAGATTCAATTGCTGCTGTGTTGATAGTCTTGAAACCATGTTCGCATGAAGGGTTTGCTTAGTCACTCTGACGGGGCGCAGTGATCAATGAGGGTATCCAAGTGCAATGACATTGATGTCAAGCATTCATTTCCTAATAAAGTTCCAACAATGGCGGTGGTGGTATACCTATGTGAAACAATGTGGACAGCTGTAACAACTCTAGCAAATTGAGTAATCGAATCCAGAGTCTTCAAATTCTGCAAGTCATTTAACGATACGGAGCTGAACTCTGCTCACACTGGGGGAGGGTTTCTGTTGTTTAGCTATGTGCGTTTTGGCGCATTAAAACATACGTAATGTGGTGGTGAATGCTGATTGGATAAATGCTGCTCCAATACTTTCAAATTGAATCGCCTATCAGGACCCAATGAGTGGAAGTAATCTCCAACAGAGCAGGGTCTGACCCGATTCCTTCACAAAGTCTGGTAACACCAGGCTACAAGTCAATGGAAAAACACTTGTATGCACTTTTGCCAAAAAGCGTACACAATGCATACATAAAATAATATTTGTCTGATGAATATATATACTGTAGCTAAAGCTTGGAGGCTATCAACTTAGCCAAACTTAGACCTGAGCCACCTCATGGCTGTGGCTTTATAGTTAAAGCACAGATCTAAGGGCATTATTGAATTTATCATCTAAATATCAGCCAGAGGGTCAATATGTTTTGGGGAATACAGCAATTCCTTTACTTTTCAAACTTCCTTTGTGCCCACTTGAAAAAGCATTTGTGATTGTGGTAAAAAGCTTGGGCAAGCTGCGGGATAGGCATATCCCCTATCAGTTACTTTGCAGTGGCTATGAAGCATTGCAGTGGAGACGACATGCAGCAGGTGAACACTGCAGTGTGGCCACCATGTACAGCACTGCTTTGGTCTTACTAGGGAGAGTATATCATTCAGTCTAATTTGAATGCCAATAGCAAGTATCCCCAAGTGAATACACTTGTTACACACACACGCGCACATGTATTCTTGCACACATGTAAGCCCTACATTATTCACTGGTAATTACAATGTCAATACGCAGCAGTGTGGCCTCACATAATGGCCATCATTTAAACACACACACACAAGACAATTAAAGACACACAAGCTATCCTTTAGTTGCCCTTCATTCAAATGCTTTCGCACTTATTTTCACAAGCATAGTCCCACTTGTGCATTCGTCCATTCAGACTCCCCACAGAGTCAATCTGCCACACTCTTGCCAATCCCCCCTCCACCTACTGTGTTTTTAGGCACATACACAAATATTCAAACTCACATGCAAGATCAGAGATTTGGTAGCAGAAGCATCAGTGTCATGCCTTGCTCACTCTTCTTTCTCTCTGTCTTGTCTCTAGAGACTCGTACGTTGAAAAGCCATTTACTCTGCTACTAAACTACAGCTCTAAAGTTCATTTTCTCTCTCTTTGCTCTGTTTCTCACCACTTCTTTTTACTTGAATTGCATATTTATATTCATATCTGCAATTTTCTAATCAGCAGTTTGACCTAACATGTGAATGAGAATGAATGTGAACAGGCAACTTGCAGCTTTGACACACTTGTTGAGCCGTACAAGCAGCTGGGAAATCTAGTTTTCTGTTCAATTACTGTGCTGCGTTGTACTCCTCGCTCCTCTCCTTTTCCTCCACTGTCCTCTCCTGTTTCCCTTCCCCTCCTGTCACCTTTTCTCACTTTTTTGTTCCTTTTTCTCTTGCTGCATCCCCGTTACTTTTCTTCACCGTATGCTTCCTCTCTTTCCGATTATTGCCTCTCGATTCATCTTCTCCAATGACTTCTCCCACCCGTCTAACCCCCATCCCCACCCCCACACCACATTTCCTCCTCTCTCCCCTCTGCTATCCTGCTCTCCCCTCCTCTGATCTGCTCTTCTGGCTCAAGCCCAGCTAAATTACCAGTTGTACAGAGCGATGGTGACAGAGTGCAGAACTTAATTACACCCTAGCTGACAGCAAGGACTACATGTTAGATTTTCTCTCTCTCATTCCTCTCTGCTTTGTGCTCTTCCTTTCTCTGTCTTTTGTTCCCTTTTCATTTCCTCGCCTGTTTCTTTCCTTCTACGCTGTTTTTGTCTCTCCACCTCTTATTAATGGCTGCTTAAGGCACTGTGCTCCATGTTAGTTCTATGATTATTTTTTTTTAATTTTTTTAGGGCAGGCCAGATAGCTGTGGTTGGAGTATGACACACAAGTCAGGAGGTAAAGTTATTGTTCACAAGCAACAGAATGAGGGAAGAATATAATCTCAGTGACTTGAACTGGCATAATTTTCCGTGTCAAACAGGTTGGATTCAATACTTCTGAAACTGCTGAGCTCCTGGATTTTCACTGCATCCTTCTCTAAAGTTTCATCAAAATGGTGATCAAAACAATAACCATCCAGTGAGGAGCAGTTATACAGACAAAAAAACATCATTTTTGATGAGAGGTAAGAGGAAAATAGCCAGATTAGGAGGAATTGACAGGAAGGCTACAGCAACTCCGCAAACCACTCTTTATGACTGTGGAGAGCAAATAAACATTTCAGAAGGCACAACATCTCCAGGTGGAAGGACTATAACAGCAGCCAAGAACAAAAATCTGAGGGTCACAGTGGACATAGGCCTGAAGACTGAAAATTCATAGCCTGGTCTGATTAATCTCCATTTCTACTCAGGGTGCAGCTGGTAGGCTCAGAATTTCACATCAACAGTGAATCCTTGGACCAAATGGCTTTGTGTAAACATTTCAGGCTGCTGCTGGTGCATTGGTGTGGGGAATGATTTCTTAGCACACTTTAAACCCCTTAATACAAATAAATCATCACTTTAATGCCACAGCCTTTTAGAGTGATGTGGCTGACTTGGTGATTTATGGTCACCATCTGCCTGTCTTCTAATGACTATTTCCAGCAGGATACTAAAACATAAAAAAAAAAAAAACTCTCAAACTGGTTTCATATACAGTACATGATAGTTAGTTCAGTGGAATTCAGTGGACTCCCTAGTCATCAAATCGTAATTCAGTAAAACCCCTTTGGGATGCAGTAGAATAAGAGACGGGCAGCATGGATGTGCAGAGACAAATCTGCAGAAATCATGGTGGAATCATTATAACGTTGGGCATAATTTCAAGAGAAATGTTTCCAACATCTTGAGAATCGTTGACAGCAGGAACTGACGCTGTTTTGAGAACAAAGGGAGACCTTACCCAATATTACTATGGTGTTCCTATTAAAGTACTTGGTGAATATAAGAAAGTATAGAATTTATAAGGCTTGCTATCAAAACATTTAAGAACAATGAGAAAAGTAAGCACTGTAAAAGACCCAAATATAGTTACATATTAGGTACCTTCTCAAACATACAGGAATTTTGTTATTTTTTTTAAATGTTTTTATTTTTTTATAGTAGATCATAAAGCTGCCTGAATGTTGGAATGATACATAACTAGCACTGAGTGAGAGGTTGTTGCCAGCATGACTACAACCACTGCCATGCCTGGCTTCCAGATATATCTCCAAATGTATTTAATTATTGCATTCAAAATGTTCATGTTCACTTGTGGAAAACCTTAACTTTAATACTAACACATACTGAAATATAACATATAGGCCTATCCAGCATCTAATGTTCCAAGGAAGACAGATTTTTCCTGAAACACAAGCAAACTAAGTTTTTCATTTAGCCTGACTATTAAACATTTTAAAGTCAACATATATTGTTCATTTAAGCACTTTCAATGTTTGGATTTCTTCTAATCACACAATACCATCAGAAAGGAATCTGATTGGTCCCTGTTGTATGGTAACAACCCCAAACAAACAGCCAGCGTCATAAAAAACGTGATGTTTTATTTAAAAAAAAAAAAATCTCATTACCTTCATGCATGCATTGCATTAGTCCTGACAAGCAATATGGATTATATTATGTTCTGGGATAGATGCTCAAAAACAATACACAAATTTGAGCCAATATGAAATAGCTGTTAAGATTTAACTCACAAACTATTTATCATTACTAATCTGTTGGAATGTGTGGACCATGTAATCTGTGATTTTCTCTTTCTTTTTTTCTTCTTTTATTGTCCATTAATGTGTGTAACGCAGCGTGTGTTTGAATGTTTTCCATCTGTATGCAGTATGTGTGTGATTCTTTTTGTTGTCACATTTTGTAGGTGAATGTCTGTTTTCAGATGGTGAGCTTGTGTGTTTTTTAAATTTTTACATAAGGCAGGTGTTCCAACATTAATTTGCTTCCAGGCTTATTTGCACACTGCACGTATAATCTGTTTATTTATCGGTGCCTCCACTGCACATGTGCTTATGCGTGTTAATTTTCTGTGCGTGTGCGTGCGTGCGTGCGTGCGTGCGTGTGTGTGTGTGTGTGTGTGTGTGTGTGTGTGGTGCTTACCTGCATGTGCATATATGATGTATTTAAGTTCCAGCTGTGGGCCTGTGTTTTTATAATTCATAATGGTATAATAAATATTACAGAGTGAGATAAAGATGCAGAAAACACAGGGGTCCAACAGAGGATGGGTCTGTGTGTGTACTGTTATCTGCCGCTGTGGCATTGCTGGAATGTATTTGTGCATACTTTGCATCTTTCTTCACATTCTAGGCTTGTTTTGAGAGAGTAATTAATAGGGGCTGCATATAGTCTCTTTCCCCTGGGCCCCCTGTCAAACTTCATTACTGTCACACAGACAGACACACACACACACACACACACACACACACACACACACACACACACACACACACACACACACACACACACACGCACACGCACACGCACACACGCACAAACACACATTCTTACTCTTCCTAAAATGGTCTTTATTGTGGTTTTACATGTGGTCCGCACCCGCACAATCTTTATACACAGACTTACACACAGTAATATGTAATATCATGAGGTCAGACTATAATCAGCCAACTAGGGAGAATATTACAGTGTTCACATGGTGCACACAAATGTTGCAGAATGCATTTAAGGATGAAATTTAAAAAAAAAAAAAAAAATCATGAAACTACTGTAAAAAGGGGAAAGATTTACATTTTCTTCTTCATTTAAAGTTCCAGAATTCATGAATATTTAAATATGTTTAGATTAACCAGTGGGCACAAACTGACTTCAACTTCAGAGAAAAATCTGTTATGAGTGTTTCTGAAAAAGCTTCTAGTTTCTGCTTCTTTTGATCCATACAGGATCAGCACGTGTGACGACACAAAAATGATCAGTACACTACTGACAAATGTGTCCGAAATGTACAAATGTTCCCTTTCTATAACTTTGAAAATGTGTTTATTTTAATCACTTTAATCACGTCTTCAACTTCTCTATTTGGCTTTCCATGATTGTGATGTCACAAATGTTGCTCATTCCTCAAATTCTCTGCTCAGGGAGAACAAAACAAAATTAAAAAGATTCTCTGTAGAGTGGAAGTTAACCTTTCCAATGAGGAGGTACCTGTATAGGCCCTACCTTTTTCTAAAATGAAACCCTCATTGATATTATAAGCCTTTCAACCTAAACTACGTTGCCACCACATTCTTCCTTCATTTGGCAGCTGCAGCTGTGCTGCTCATATGTATTTTTCTAATATTATTTGCTCCTTGGCTTCCACTTTGCTGCCAGTACACTTGTCCCTGTTGACATAACAAGTTGTTAACCAGCTACCAGGTAATGCTTAGCGGGATCTAGTTTGTTAGGTTTTGTTAAACCAGATAACGTAACGATATCCTGGGTATGTTCCACCTGCTAGTAGTACAGGCGTCAGGTGTAAAATGCAGGTGTGTTTATGTTTGAACAACTATGTTTGCTCTTGCTTGTGTTTGTACAGCAGTCCCATTGGCATTTGTGTGCACTATAAGTGTATTCAAGGTTGTGTATGTGTGAGTGTGCATGCAGAATGGAACCCTCAGGTGTTAAGAGTCAGAGTGGTGTCAGCCTTTATCAATATTTGACTGCAGAAGCAAGGAATGGATGAATCTTTAATATGACCTTGGAGCAAAACAAAGACATGGAGACATGGGGGAAAAGAGGAGGAAAAATTTGTGTATGGGTGTGTGGGTGACAAAGTGGATATGCGGAGTTCAACTCATAGTTTTGTTTTTGGTGGGGACACAGCCGCGTGACAATTGAGAACAAAAACCAAGACCTACATGAAACACAAAAGCCTGAATACAAAGGGAACAGAGACAACAAACCTGATCAGGCTAAGACATGACTGAGATTGCTGGTATCTTACTTGCTGAAACCACAATGACTTCATTGTCCAGATTAAAATGATCATATACATTGCCTTTCTTGCTCTTGCCTGTGCAGACAGCATGGTGGAGAGAGTCCACTGTCTTCCAGCTCGACCTGGACACCATTGGAGGGGTGCAACCATGAACGTTCAAACTTTATTTTTGAGGCCACAGTCCTAACAGTCGCTGGATGAGTAAAAGACTGCTGAGTATCCGAAAGAAGCTGATTCAGAAGCCGCAGCTCAATATTCACTACAGAAGAGAGACACATTTGGACCACGGTTAATGAAAAGGGAAGGACTAACCTCTTTGTCACAAAAGTTGGTTTCACTGTTTCCCCAGCTGCCCACAAAAAAAGCCAGTCGCCATTGAATTCACCACTGGACAACGTAGCTACTTCAGAGCCAAGGACAAACTCTGTTTGGATGCAAATTGACTCAGCACACTCACACATTGCTTTAAGGCGATCCAATTTAAGAGGCTACTTTTGTCTGGGCACAGACATGTTTTATAAGTGTGTTTTGTTAAACTTTGTATTGTCACAAGCTTGTTATCTTGGACCACCAAGTCATGTAATGTTGTGTTGTTTGAACCGCCAAAGAATTGTGTTCATTACAGTGTTACACTGTGTGTATTGCTTCGAGCCCATCCAGTTTGTATTAGTCTTCACCACCGTGTTAAGCCAGTAATCTGTAGCCCACTCTTTATCAGTTAAACGACCTGGACCGCGACCCACAGTCCAAGTCCGTGGGTCTGCTCCTGCGTGATAAAAGTATTATTAGCATGTTTCACATGGCAGCTGACTGCTTGCTAACCACTTTCATTTTCCTTCCTCTCTTTTTACTAACCCACACGCCTACACATTTACATTTACACACACATATTCACTTACAATACAGATTGTGTTTTAGTAAAGTTCAGTATTAAGGGCTACAGTTTTGGCTATTTCTACTGGATATAGTTCAGCCTTGCTTTATGCTGTTACGTTGCTAAGGACGCCATTGTGTTAATTTAGCTCCACACATGGTTAAATCCACCATTTTCAACGTAAACCATCTTAACTTTTTTTTATTTTTGCTTGAGTATATTTCTTTAACTTAGTTGTTTTTGACTATAGATTAGAGGGGTTCATTGGTTAAGATTAATGTGATTATTGATGAATATTTCTACTAATAATAGATTTGTTGATAGTAATATTGATTGTGGATTGATGTTACTGTTATCAATGAAGTTCTGAACCCAGAGTAATATTGATCATGAATTTATTTTCTAATGTTAAGATACTCTGATAAGCAGTACATTTTGTGTTAGATTGTGAGGTCAGTGCTAAAATGAATACCTTCTCCATTCACTGCATAATTGTTAATGTCTCAAAGGTATTGGCACTTGTATATGAACACTCCTTTGAGATAGTATTTATCTTTTAGTTATTGGTCCTTGATGTACCTTGATTATTAATAATTTAATTCATATTAATAGTTAATATTAATATTTATATCTGATGACAGATTGACAGATTAAGTAGAAAAACTGAAAAAAAGATGAGAGGACAGAAGGAGGACACTGCAGAAACTACAGAGACAGGAAAGGGATAGAGGTGCATTAGGGGGGAACCAGAGACAGATATAGTTTGAAAAGAAATCGACAGCAGACCTGAAAACTTGTTGGCCAAGCAGACTCAGTCAATAACATGAAGTAGTAGTGTGGATTTGGAATTGAACCTCAATGGCTGAATATTTATGGGTGCAAACTGTATTTCTTACGTGCTTCCTGAACTATATATAAAATTGTACTGACAACAATCACACCTTTATTTGCCTCCTGGTTACTATCGTAATATTACATTGCATCCTGTTCGCACCAGAATTATGTTGCAGAATGATGCTCTATTCTCAAATGTATAAAAAAACAAAAACAGAACCAACCAATCTAATGTTCTGTTGTGTTAAACAAATAGTTTCAGTGTTTTGGGAAATACTCTCATCTGCTTTATTGCGTTACGTGAGATGACCCTGTGCAAGTTCAAAATTCCTAAATATCTCCTTTAGTTATTGCATTGGAAAATGACATTGGGTCTGGTCAATTTTATTTATATTTTCCTTTATCAACATGCCATGTCAATTTACAATTGAGTTTTTCATACTTTATTAGCTAGGTCATGTGTTTGATGTAGTTTGTTTGTTTCTTTCATTTTCAGGCCCTGCAACAGAAGCTTTTCCTCAGTGAATATAATTGTTCAGGAAAACAGTGAATACAATACCAGTTCTATGGGCCTGGTAAGAGAAGATAACACAATTGGTTATCAGGTGGAAGATGAATTGCCCAACATAGAAAAGGGTGCAGTGAGATGTGTAATATTTAGAGGAAGTCAATATTTACAGAGTTCAATTTTCAAATGAGTTGATCTTATTTTTTCTAGACATAAGTTTCTGAAGAAATGTGATTTAAACTTGATGATGTTAAATTAAATGACAGGACCTAATGCAGTTTCCCCACTATTCCTATCACTTTAGGGCAAGTTCGGACCGAAGATTCATAATGAGATGATTTGAAACTTGCAACTAACTTGCAACTGACCTGTCAGCAACATTCTGAAACCTGCCAGTGAAAACCAAAGCACCTTAACAAGTAACATCTCCAAGGCAACAACTCTGTACTTTCATCTCAGCTGCCTGTTTTTCAGGCTTTTTCATAGCTGGACATAAGTTGCTTATTTAGTAGTAATGGAACAGGAAAATACACACCAAAAAAAAGGTTGAGAATTTGTATCTGCCCATTGGTTCTTTGACAGAATACTCAAGAGGCTTTTTCAAGTTTATGCCATGAACATGAGACATGAAATCTCCTATTTTTACTGAAGCAGGGTAGCTGTTTTGAGGAGTAGGTGTCATCTTTAACAAGCAGAGAAATTGCAAACTACTGTGCCTTACATTCTAAAACTGGCTACTAGTGACTTGACGAGCAGAGTCGCAGGCAACATCATTAATTGGTTTGAGTCTAGATGAAATGAGCCAGTTCACACTGCTGTAACTTTCCCCTGCAATGTTCTAAAACAGTTTACTATGGAAGCAAATCTTTGGTCTGAGCTGGGCTACTATTTATAGTGTATGACAGAAAATCATAAAGTAGCGACTACTTATGGCAGTTACTAAAAGTTGCTGATGTTTCGGTAGTTAAACCTACATGTAATAGTTAAATCACAGCAACCTGAAGTGCATGCACCCACAAACTCAGTGACGGGACCATTGTAGCTGTTGTGAGCTGTAAACACACAGAAAGGCACAGCTGAATGCTGAGTAGAGAAGTGTCAGATGGATGTCTTCCGAGGACAAACCACTTGTGTTAATTAGTTGTGCTGGAGAGACACATTAGTAAGGAGTGCCGTGATAAACAGTGAAAATATTATCATGCTGAATGGTATTAAAGGCACACAGTCATATAATTATATTATGGCATTACGTGTATCTATTTATCATATTTGCAGTTACTTTCCATCACTTCACTAGTGGTAACTGGTTAAGTTTACCAGTAGTGACTGGTAATGTTAATTGTAATTATTTTTACATCATTGCTTTGTTTCCACCACTTTAATGTTGTCTGTTGTGTTCACATTAAAAAAAAAAAAAAGGATACCCAGTAATATAAAATCTAGCTCTGGTTGTGCTTAATATCAAGTTTTCATGAAAGCCTTTTGTATTATTTTCAACAGTTACATAAATCCTTCTTTACCACAGCGCAATGCCATATTCTACAAGCTCAGATCTCATTTACGTCCCATTTGCAGTCCTCATTTAAGGTGTCTCGTATTCAAATGAAGACAATTACATTTCATCACATACTTTACACTTACAAGATGTGGTCTGAAGTTTACATAGACTCATTATGAACCCGAATGTCATGGCAATATTGTGATATCAATGATTTCTTTGACCTGTTCTTTTTCTGGATTTTCAAAAGTCAACACATGCAAGGTCAAAAATGTACATACAGCACACCCAATATTTGGTTAAATGCTAGTAAACTTTATTTGTATAGCACTTTTTCTACAAGAAAAGCAGCTCCAAAGGTCTTATCAGCAAGAAAGAAATGTATTTTTCCCTGAAATGTTCTAAAATAGTTTACTATAGAAGGAAACCTTTAGTCTGAGCTGGCCACACAGAAAGGCACAGCTGGACGTTGAGTAGAATGGAGTCGGATGGATGTCTTCCTGCTTCCTTTAAATCTGCCTTTGATGTCTTGCATTTGGGTTTTATCTGCCCCCAATATTAAACATCGGTTGGTTATTCAAGTCATCGAAATCATTGAAAGCACAATATTCCCATGATATTCATGTCCATGACAAGTCTGCAAACTTTTGACCACAACTGTATACTCATCTTCCTTGTCTACATTACAAATGTGATTGCATCTGTCTTGGTTTCCTCTGGGGCCAGCCCTTCTCCATATGAGGTGGTAATGGTAAAAAAAAAAAAAATAACACCAAATTAGGAATCATTTTAGCACTTTAGAACTAACTTCTGCAGACAGATTACGGGTTTAGTTACACGAGAGGTTCAACACCTCTGAACCCTGTGAAACAACTCATTTTCGTAGAGTTTAACAGAACTCGAGAGAATTTTACAATATCTAGAGAAGGCCATATCATATCATATCCAAAAAACATCCAAGCCTCATTGGCAGTTCAAAAGGAAAATGAGCAGCTACAGTTCATTTTTGCTGCTTATTAGTCTTACTTTTAGAGTGAGCAGACAGTAGATCTCTAATGTAATTTATTTTCATTTAATTGTCTGCAAACACACTAAAATCTAGACTTTAAAACCTTTATTCTACTGGTCCCCACTGCAAAAAGACCAATTACTCATTACATTTGACAATATTTCAGCTGGTTAGTGAATATTTACACGCCCAAATGTTTGAAAACAGCACACTGAGACTACCTCACAAAAACAACTGAGCAAATACATCATTATGTAACTTATTTGCAAATCTGACATGTCCTTACTTCACCACTCTGAATCCAAAGAAAACCAAAATGATCTCTGACTCTCTGCTATAATACAATATAAGGTAATAAATGTAGAATATCTTGCATTCCCTGCTCTATTACTCTTGTTCTCTATTGCTTTTTGCATTCCCCACAATGGTGAATAAGTCATTTTTCTTTTTGCCCTCAGCATGATGAGCAACACAAAGAGCAGTGGCAATAAAACTCCCATTGCTGCTAAAAAGTCATACTGGATCTTCAGTACAGGATGCTATTATGTGCCTTGGCACTTTCTACAATATCGTTAG
The DNA here is from genome assembly GCF_029030835.1 of Brachyistius frenatus. Classification (NCBI taxonomy): domain Eukaryota; kingdom Metazoa; phylum Chordata; class Actinopteri; family Embiotocidae; genus Brachyistius; species Brachyistius frenatus. The sequence continues at coordinate 1,319,781 of NW_027210706.1, forward strand.
TTTTATATTTAATTTGTTCAGTGTTCTTATATGTATAAGGGGTTTAAAGGCTGTTTTCTAAATGGATTTTGGTCCATGCTGCTCTTTTCCAGAAAGTAAGTATCTCCCTAATGAATTAACAATTAACTTCAAAGACAAGAAAAGTGTTGTGCTGAAATAGGATTTTTCTGGCTCCCCAAAAGTTGTTTTGAATAGTTCTAACTGATCCTTTGCACTTTACAAAGGATTTATTAACCATTAATAAAGTCATTCAACACAGCTTGTAAACCCTTTAAATATGGTATGGTGGCATATCTGACAGTGGCTCCATTATTATTATTTTTTTTTTTTTATTTTTTTTCACTTTATTAATCCCCGAGGGGAAATTTATTCACTACAGCAGGGGGGCTCTCAGGGGGGAGCTGCTGCAACAGGCTGCCACCAGCGCGGCACCAGGTAACCTGACCTGAGGTGCATGTTTTTGGATGTTTTAGTATGATGTATTAGTTTGATATTTAGCTTAATGTAGGCTTTTCTGGCAAAGTCGATATTAAGCAAAGTCAGTGTTTCACAGAGTCCGACATTCATGTTCATTGTGCAGCAAAGTCGATCACAGCCAAGCGTGAAAACCAAGTGCGTCAACATTTTACCGTGGTTAAATTTGTCTGCATCAGAAGTTCAGAATCTGCTCAACTTCAGATGCTTTGTATTGCTAAATCAGCTGCAGTGTACAGTTAAAGAGAGACTGTGTGTCTGTGTGTGTGTGTGTGTGTGTGTGTGTGTGTGTGTGTGTGTGTGTGTGTGTGTGTGTGTGTGTGTGTGTGTGTGTGTGTGTGTGTGTGTGTGTGTGTGTTTGCCTGCATGGGTGTTTTGTCCCATTTTGCCTCACTTAATAGCACTCAGCGCAGTGGGGACACTCATTGACATAATTCATTCCCTAGCTCCTTACCCTAACCTTAACCCTTACATTTAAAAGCCTAACCGTAACCCTTAAAACTAACCTTCATCTGACTCTTTACCCAAAGATAAGTCTTACCATTTATAAAGCAGGCTCTGCCTGTATGTAGCTAAATTTTTGTCCCCACGGGGACCCATGTCCACATGGGTTAGTAGGCATTCAGGTTATAGTCCCCACCAGGATATAAAAACAAGCCATTCCCCAAAACCATACACACACATCAAAACATCTGTATGTTCATCATACATCTGTATCATGTGGAGACCAGCCACATAATGGTTTTCGATAAAGCTGAAAGGACAGAAGGAAAGAAATAAGAGAGATACAAGTCAAAAATGAAAGGGAACACAGAGAGTACAAATGATATAAAGGACTTTTGGCACAGTATTTTGTACTGTAAATGAAAGAGAAATGCATCCACTGTAAATCCTAAATGAGGAAGACGCACATTTTTTGCTGCATTTTTTTGTCTCCCCCTATGTCTCCTGTTGAATCAGACCAGTAGATATCAAGAGAGGGATGTCTGCATTATATTTCTGCTTGCTGTCTTGGTTCATCTTTTGTTCATGTCTGAAGCAACAAAACTGTTCAGATCTGGCTATGACAACCTAGAGAGAAGGATAAGAGAATTTTGCTGAGTTGTTATTTTTGTGGAAAGTTAATAACAGACTCAAAATTTTGATGCAATTAATTTATTAACATGACAAAAGCAGTGAGGTTTTGATCACATTGCTGTTAATCTTTGTTGCTAATAAGGAATTTCATCGGGAGCTTTGAGTGTGCGTAATTTACTTATACTCACTCCTCAACATTCTCCCAGCCACTGATTTCAATATACTTGTTGTTAATTTTGACATTTGATTAATGATAAAATAGCAAACAATTATATGAGTTAATTGATGCATATTTTCAATGCATCACTTGATATGCCTACATCGACACCCCGAAAAAAACGTTTCCTATACTAGGGAGGGGTTATCATAGTACCAGGGGAAGAGTCATCATTTTAGTTACCTCTTACTAAGCCATCTGTGATTAAGAGACAGAAACTACCGGTTTCCTCCTGTGTAAAGTTTGATTGGCAGTGTTGGTCAGCTTCTTCTTCAGCCACAACCAAATTGACAATACACTGCACCACAGCTGTTTTAAAAGGGGCGAGAGGTGCTGATATTATTGGCAATGGTTGCAGTCGACTGTGACACACCATCTAATTATCTGTTCCTGCTACTTTACCACTGTGCCATGCTGCACCACAGATCTGGTCATTTGTGTTCACCAAATTATCCAAAAGTTGGCAACACCTACATGCGCTCATCTACATTCCTAAAAAAAAAGAGTCCTTTAGGTGATTGAGTAAAGATGTCAATTTGAAGTCTCATTTGTATCCACTAGCATTTCCCATGTTAAATTTATTGCATTATACAAACTCTACATTTCCTGTATCAATTTCAAAGCCCTCTGTCATTTCAGTATGTAAAAACCTTTCATTTCTTAACAACTCTTTTACTAGGAACTTTTTCTGACTATAATTGTATAATTACACTTTAAATGAGTAATCCAGATAAACCGTGGAAATTAGCATGATTATATTGTTGACTTTATTAAATTAACAAATACAAACAACCATCCATCCATTATCTATACCCGCTTTTTCCTGAACAGGGTCACGGGGGGGGCTGGAGCCTATCCCAACTCATATTGGGCGAAGGCAGAGTAAACCCTGGACAGACCGCCAGTCCATCACAGGGCCACATAGAGACAGACGGAAACAAAGACCATTCACGCTCTCATTCACACCTAAGGGAAATTTGTACAACCACCAATTAACCTGAGACGCATGTCTTTGGATGGTGGGAGGAAGCCGGAGTACCCGGAGAGAACCCACGCAGGCACAGGAAGAACATGCAAACTCTGCACAGAAAGGCCCAGGCCCGGATTCGAGACGGCAATGCTAACCACTGCACCACCATGCCGCAATACAAACAACCATATTTATATAAATATACATTATTGACTATTGTATGTGAACTTGCCACCGGAAGGACCAGGGCATACACACTCTCAGAAACAGCAACAACTTAATTGTGCACAAGCCCATGTGCACACTTGTCACTGCTGTGTTCCGGTACTTCAACAAAGAGCTCTGCACCCCTATTCATGTATGTATAAATGTGGTGATGTGGGCGACTGTGCAGGTGTGTGTGTGTGTGTGTGTGTGTGTGTGTGTGTGTGTGTGTGTGTGTGTGTGTGTGTGTGTGTGTGTGTGTGTGTGTGTGTGTGTGTGTGTGTGTGTGTGTGTGTGTGTGTGTGTGTGTGTGTGTGTGTGTGTGTGTGTGTGCGTGTGTGTGTGTGTGTGTGTAAACACGCAAAAGTGTTAAAACTGTGAGTGTGATTCTGCCTGAATGTGGCCAGAATGTATGAATGTGTGTGTGTGTGTGTGTGTGTGTGTGTGTGTGTGTGTGTGTATGGATATGCACATATGAGCCTGTATGACTTGCAGGCATTATTTCCAGCCCTGTCATGCCTGTGTAGCAACTGTCGAGCTCATTAGCACGTTCATAAAATGGGCTAATCTAAGAAACAGTTCTGCCTTTGTGTAAATGTAGTTACTTAACACAATTAGCTGTAATGGCATTTTTCCTTCACTCGGTCTACTGTGTTACAGTTTGGAAATGGAAGTACACATGAGAAAAGAATCATTTAACGACAGACTGGTGAAAAAATAAGGTCACTGAATGGTTTGATGAATATAAAAATGAATCATACATACTCCAAAGCCATGCTAAAATGAGGTTAGTGAAAAATAATATTAGATTAGAGTATGAATAAGAAATAGAAAATAATTCTCAAATTTGAAGTAAAATAAACATATAAACAATTTTTCTGATATATAAAACTTCCAAATGTTCATGCAATACAGTTACAAATCCAAAAATACAATAAATTAAGCATTTAACAATAAAACAAAATTAAAAAACCCAGTAGTAAAAAACATATTTGAGATATTAGATGCACAAGAGTCCTTAAAAATGCTTACAGTATAGCCTTGGCTCTATAATAATGTGTGATGACAGTCATAAACTTTCTTTAATGCAAATTTAGTAATTGTTGACATATACAATACATATTTTCTCATTTGTTCTGACTGCAACATAAGATGAATGTATATTTTTGTGGACTAGGTGCTTTTAGCCCCCAATTCAGTCTTAGTGCCTCTTCAAATAGAGGTTTGAAGATGTGCATCAGCATTAAGCCAAACTTTTCAAACTGAGAAGAGCTGTGAGAGCAAAACTTTTACCATAAGATTTATCAGAATAGATAAATAAATAAATTGTAAAATCAGATACTGACCAAGCAGCAACCCCGTGATGTCACCTGTTGGTTTGTGAACTGCATTTTTGAAACTTGGAGTTTGGCATTTCAGCCGTCAACATCTTGTGCTTGAGCTTGAACTGTCCACTGGGAAGGAGCAAGCAGTGGATCAGATCTGACTCAGAACCCGAGGACACTGCACCTGCCCAGGTGGAGAAGAAATGTGACTGCCCCCCAGACATGTCAATCAAACAGTTTACGAACAGTCCCTAAACATACTGTACTTTGAGGCCTAATATTTTAATAATTATGGAATTGTTTTCAGAACCACAAGAAAATTTACCTCAAGAAAAGTCAGGGCTGATGAGGAAATCTCACATAGTTTCCCTTAACCTTGCTTCTATTAATGGGCACAAGTAGTTTTCCACAGTACATTTCCAACTTTGGAAGTCAGAAGAACCGAAAAACATGCACTTGCCTTAGTGGAGAGTAATGAGTGAAAATGAGAATGAATGAAAATGTGAAATATATCAGTCTCTACACAGAGAAAAATTCATGGTGTCAATTTTTTTGCATTCATTATTGTTAATACTACACTCTGTAAAGGTTAACAACTATATGATTTTAACTTTTGGTTTAATCTGCATGATATTCTGTAAGTGCTGGGTTGCTAGAGACCTCAAGTTTGTAATAGTGTTGGTTTCCCCCCCATAATTACTCCATTTTCTCTTACCTCACTTTCTAATTACAGAACTCTCCCAGCACAGAGATATGAACCACACACTCCCTCATGTTCTATCTGCAGCTACATGTATATTTGATGCTGTTGCTTGCTTGCTTACTACAAGTTGTAATATGTGTTCTTCATAAAGCATCTTCCTGTCTGAGTTGCTGAAATGGATGGCCAACATGTTTTTGCACTCTTGGCTTGAAAAAAAGATGTACATCAAGTCCATCATGTACTTTTCTGTCTGTATAATGTCAGTATAAAAAAATCTTATAACACTGACAGCAGAGTTGAGCAGAGTTAATATTTTTCAGCAAATATAAATCAGCAACAACAACAGTGACATCCCCCATTGATTTGTAAACTGACGTTTTGAAGCCTGGAGACCATTTGCACATTTGTGTCTTTGTTCCCAATTTTTTGTTAAACTCTGGATCTTCAAAATACTTTCAGAAAGCCCATAGCAATAAAGCAATAAGACAGGTGAGTTGTTTTAAATTGCATTTGCGTTTCAAGAGGGGCAGAACATCGCTGTCCAAGACCGAAGAAGGCATGTCAGGTCAGGAGCACAAACAGGTGGTTTGGACATTGAATATGTCTCCCAGGGTCCCAAGGACCATCAGTGACAAGTTCTGTGATGTTTTGAGACGTTTTAGGGAAAACATTCAGCCCAAACGAATTCAAAAGTGGAGCGATGACACTTGGGTTCTCCAACATGACAACATGCAAATGTCTGGATTTGGTTGCCTGTGACTTCCTTCTATTCCTTAAAAGTTGGACAAAAATGTGATGTGCACACTCTGCACAAGTTTCAAATCCAGTGAAATACCAGTACCAGTACCAGTGGTCAGGAAAAGGCATGCAACACAGGTGCTGATGTTGATCAAGCGATGTAATATACTATACTTACTTGACCATGTATTACATGCATGTCCATGTGTATTACTGTGCTGCGCTCATTTCATTTGCCACAGAAACAGTCTCAGAAGCTTCTGATCGCACCTCGTACAGTACACACCTGACCTCTGAAAGGTAATCGAAGATTTCCTTAAAGGTCTCCGACGGTATTATATTGCAATTGTATTGTTTCATATTTATTATCTGTATTTAGATCTGTATAAAAATCACTTCAAAGTGCCTGATTGTATGCCACCACCCTGCCCTCTATTTTGTCTCATCACTATTAGTCCCCTTTTACTGCAGCAGGTGGTGCATCAAAGCAATGCAGCGCAGCAGGGGGAGACTGACACAAGGAAATGGTAGTTCCTGTCCATATGGTGTCCAGCCATACACTCACACACAAGCAGTGAGAGAGAAAAGATCTAACAGCATGTCTTTGGCCGACTGTAGCACTCACCCACGTAAATGTCCGCTTGGCTCTGCTCTGATCACATAATTGCTCTGTGCACACCTCTCCCACACACAGACATGCAAGCAGAGCGCAAATCCAGAGAGCATACACTGAAGCACACTTGGGGAGTTCACACACACACACACACACACACACACACACACACACACACACACACACACACACACACACACACACACACACACACACACACACCCTCTTTAAAACCTGGTTATATGAAGCACCCACACGCACACACAGTTACTGTTCAATATGGCAAGAAGCTGACCGCTTCACGCATGCAGGTAGGCCTGTGAGCACACGCGCACACATACGCAGCAAATACCAAACAAAAACTCCCACCAGCTAACCCACACACAGTCAGCATGTTGAACAGCGGGTGTGCCAGAGACACAGACATGCAGACAGAAAGAGGTGAGAAGACAAATAAATGACATTGAGTGAACACTCACCAAGTTTTACTCTCACAAAAGAACAAATTCAACAATTCTTTTGTTGCATTTGTTTTGCTTTGCTTTACTTTTACTTCAGATTAAAAATGATTCCGTTTTGCATTCCACATCTCTGTAGCCTAGATGTTCTGCCATACAATACTCATGGGAACGATTTTATGTGGGTGTCAGGCTGACCTGGAAGACATTTCGGCAAATATCTCCTTCACCACATCAATGAATCGCTGGCAGCTGCAGGGGTGCTAGATCTTCTGTAGATGACCCTGACCTTTGATCTCCTTGTAGAGAACGTCAGTGGAGGGCAGAATTTCCCTACAAGCAGGAATCTCATTCCTGGTTCAGTTCTGTCCATTGTTACATTGTATATCTCACTCCTCTAATTTCCTTTGAGATTCATCACATTAAACTACAATTTAGGCAAAACTGACCAGATTAAATGTCTTTGAAAAGTCATTCATGGATAGTAGCAATCTTTAGTTATTATTCATTCAAGTTTGACATCTTTGTAAGTCTACTGATTTGATATCATGTTCAAAGTTAGTTGCAAAATTAACCTTCCAGCATAAATTTGAAATTCACAAGTTAACACTTGTTAACACCAAACACTCTTGCTGCCAATTAGTCCAGGTGGTTCATCACGCTATTGCATTGAACATTTGGACCAGCAAACAAGGTTTAATATCACAAAAGTTTTGTGTTTCTAAGATGTCCCACGAGCCCTTTAAAAAGACTTTAAAAGTGTGTTACATGTATGTCACTTTAATGAAATGTATAGGTTGAGTGAGAACGGACTGGTGAGGCCAGCAGGAAAAACCTAATTTCCACCGAGACCACATTTGCGTCACGTTTCGGCTGCAACACAGCTAATGGAGCTGATTGCAACCATTCTGGACAATTCTTGTCATTCCACCAGACATGCCAAAGTGCATTTCAGAAGAGTCCCCGGAGTGGCTGTTCACTCTCCTCCGCTAAAAAAAATGCGACAAGTCTGCTTTTGATAGAAGCTGCATCCAGCAGGAAGGCCAACACAGGAACAGCATGAAGAATCAGTTTAAAGTATATTCACAACATTAAAACTGCAAGCAGTGATACACAGGCCCTCACACGCTGCGCGTCGGCTCCCCGAAGCCGGCTCCCCGACATGCAGCACGCGAGGGACCGCATATCCCCGCTTAAAGTTGCTTTATTTGTCTCGTTTCCTGTCTCCAGCAGGGGGTGCTACGACTATGACGGAATATTACTATCAGGTGTCTTCAGGGCGTGACTGCTATCAAAGATGGAATGTTTGAGGAAGATCGGAATATGTACATAAAAGTTACAGTCACTTGTAGTTTCATGTCGAGACGCTCAGAATGGCCGTCAAGCCATGGGCACACTGATTGACGAAAACAAATTCATGATAACAAGAGACTTTTCGGTACAACTCGGCGTGATACACATATCCAACAAATTTGGTGCATGTAGCTGAAACTAGGTGCCAGGGCTGCAGTTTAGGGGTTGCTGGCGAGCCGTTTGGCCATGCCCACTCGTAAAACACATATCAGATTGTGGCGGGTTGTGGTGGCGGGGCGTTTGCTCAGCTGCAGGAGGAACTGATTGGGGGAGTGGTTCAGGGAACGGTGCCTGGAAGGGGCTTACTTAGCCCCAGCTGAATCACATCCCTGATTGTCCCTCTCTAATCCACCATAAAAAGCCAAGCAGGTCACCAGACCAGGAGCTACAGAGGACACATAGAGCAGCACGGTGGCTGCTGGACAAACACGCACACAGCAACTGTGTGGTATTTGTTGTGTATTTGTATTTGGTGGAATAAAACACCGTGGAAACCTTACATCGGCTGCCTGTTGTCGTTCATGCTGGAAGAACCCACTAGTGACACCAAGATGCCTGTCACAGATGTATCGTCTCACCACGCCGGATGTATGTGACACGTTTCGTGAGGTTTCAAGCATCCTTTGACCTTAAACATCAACTTCCTGTGTCACGGCGAGACATTAAACTTTGCCGCATCGCCACGGAGACGCCCATTGACAAAGTCGAATGAATGTCTCAATATATCATCAACCACATGTTTAAGCTATTCTGATCCCGACTTTAGGTTCATGTGATCAACCAGGTCGACGTAGCATGTAAAATTATGAAAAGTGTAATTTCCAGTTGCCACCATGGGGTGCTATGAGTATGAGTGAATATTACCACACAGGTGTCTTCAGGGCGGGGCTGTTATCATACCTGTGATGTTTGGAGAAGGTTGGTCCATTTACATAAGATTTAAAGCAACTTGTAATTTCATGGCAAGACCCTCAAAATGGCCGCCAAGTGACAGGCACAATAATCGACAAAACCTAATTATTTCAATAACTTTTAATCCCAAACATGTTAACTGTGCATGGAAAAAATGTCAAGTCGGTCCGACAAAATCCCTAGGAGTTCGTACAACATGTGCGAATCACCAAAAATGGCAACTAAATTCAAAATGGTGGACTTCCTGTCGAGGTGACGTAATGGTGCATCGCAACTTTTTTGTATGTCCAGGTGTGATACACATGTAGGTAAATAGTAAATGGGGCATCTTTTTAGGGGGCGCTAGCAAGCCATTTAGCCACGCCCACTCGCAACTCCACTAGAATACAACATTTTTCGCCGGGAGAGATGTGTGTAAAAACTTTCATGAGTATTTTAATATGATAAAGCCTCCAAAAATGCAGTTCTTTATGGAGAAAAATAAGGAACGAAAAGAATAATAATTTTATGAATAACAATAGGGCTTTCACACCTTTGGTGCTCGGGCCCTAATTTTACGAATAACAATAGGGCTTTCGCACCATCGGTGCTCGGGCCCTAAAAACACATGTACAGACTTCCAATCGTATATCACATCACTAGTAGGTGAACAAATGTATTTGTCTACTGCTAACAGGCACTGTCTGTGAAATAGTTATAAAATAATTATAAGGATGAATGTATTAATGACTAACTCAGCCAACTGAATCAACTTTGTATTTAGGCTACAGCCCAACAACGTAGGAAATAAAACCAATAAACACAATTAAAACAGACAAAAGGATACCATATAATAACATAACATACTTTTCCTTAGAAGTACAAAAATCTCAGACAAATGACCAAAGAGAGTAATTTTGTTGACTAAATACCTTGATTCTGAAATGCTCACAGTGGGGTATAAATGAGTGTAGAGGATGCAACAATTGGAATATATCCAAGGTGTTCCCATTTGTTAAAGTCATACAAAACCAAAGTATACATGCATCCTTTCTTCCTTTTCCAGAGGGTTATTTGCTGGACTATGTCTTGTTCAAGAATGGTAACTTCTTTGAGTCTCTGCTGGTTGGCTGATGACTGATTTCTGATAGCTAGACAGAGCCAGTCCTACAGTTGTCCCTTGTTTCCTGTCTTAATCCTCAACTAAACATAATCTGAAGCTGGCTCCAGCAACAGATTTACCATGCAGACATGACAAGTGGTATCAGTCTTTTCATGACTTCTAAAATTCGGAAATATTCCGTTAAAACTCAAAAGTTCTCCTTCCAGTCCCTGCGTGTGGCTTCATCAGATTTCAATCACAATGATTATAAAAAAAAAAAAAAAAACTGTTGTCAGATTTAAATGTTTCTAAATCCTAATTGGTTTGGCCAAATATGTGGCACCAACTTTTTCCAACTGAATTCCACCCACTTTAGTGTGAAGAGCACAACAAACAACATAAACACAAAACGAATTTCAATTAACAAAAAACATACACTCCGTCTTGGAAAATAGAGTGTTCATGCAGGATTCCATCACGCATAGCAAGAATAAACAAACTTCAACTTTGTTATTCTTGCGGTTGCTAGGTAAAGCAAAGTAATGTCATTTTTAGATGCTGAGTGTGTGTAATTACAAAAAAACCACTAAAGGATTGTTATGGTTGCCCTCCAATTCCCTTGATTAAACCGCCAGGACCAACACTCACTTATACAAGCTGAATTGTGAGACAGGATTACATTACAGGAGGATCAATTCTAACTGAATTGTTATAATTAGATGACCTGAGTTTGCTCAAAATTGCCAAGTAATTTTCTGTGTTTTTATCACATTCAGGACTTGGCAGGGGTGCATAACATAGAGATTCTGTTTATAATATTTATAATTTCAGAACCACTGCCTGTAAAACTGTAAATCAAATATTCTGTTCAAACAAAAAGACAGCTTAAAAATGAAATACAGTGCTAAGCAGAGAATGCATAGCTCATCTGTACCACACACTTAACTCACCATACAGTATCACACAAAGCATTATTGAGACCGAGTGCCATTCATCAATAGCCCAATCCAACTCTCTCTGTCAAGCCTATCAGCGAGCCACAACAAATCAATTGTGAATAAAAGACCATCAGCAGATCTGTCATCAGCTGGCCTGCTGATACACAAATAAGCACAGCAGCAGCAACAGTGACAGCAGCAGTCAGAGCAGGCTGATCATTACACACCCTCAGAAGAAAAAGAGAGGCAAGGAAACGGAGAGAGAGAGCCATCTGAGCTCCAAGATAGAGTTTGGAGAGGGATGCTATCTGAGAAAGGCAGAGGTGGTGATTGCGGAGAAGAAAGAACTGGCTAGAGCAAAGTAACACCACATATCCATTGCAATGACTTAAAAGATGTCAATCCATCAGGGAGGACCGGAGGAGAGAAGATTGCTGGGGTAAAACGAGAGTGAGCATGTATTTGAAAGCAAAAGGGAAAATAAGAGTGAGGAGGAGTACAATCATAAAAGACAAGAGGTAGCATTATCTGGAGAGGACTGAAGTGAAACAAAAACAAAGGGAAGATCAGTAAGCAACAAAAAGCCCAAAAATAATAAGCTTGGTAACTTTCATGGAGATGAAGGCTCATTTTTAGCAAAACAGATTGCGCCTGGAGACAACAAACACCAAGGCTCTTCATCCTACCTGAATTCCTCTTGGATATGTACTTGACGTCGTCACAGGATCCTGAGGAAAGGAGGAAGATGAGGAAGAGCAGGGATAAAGTCTTCATCTCTCTAGTCTCCACTGGCATCTGGATCGAAACAGGACAGAGTAGGGACAAATGTTAGAGACAACATAGAACAGATCATTCAGATTCTCATTTAAAACAAGCCAGCAGCAGCTGACAATGTTTTGGAGAAATGATGCCACTAAATGACACCAAAAGTTATTGATGTATCATATGGGTGCTTACTGACTGGCCACCTCTTTGGTTAAACAGACCTGCGTTGACTGAGCATGTGAAGCAAACAGTTATGTAAAGAGAAGTCAGACACTATGCACAATATGTGCCCAGAACTTCCGACCACCTCGGAGCATTTCCATCAACTCAAATCTGGTTCCATTCTGATTTGAAAACCTAAATTTGGACCACTCTAAACCCAAAAAGTTGGTTCCACTTGGGAACCACAAAGGACCAGAGGCACAAAATAAGAAGACATCATCAGTGAGCATATCTTATTTAGAAGAAAAGAAACAATGGAAAAGGACCTCCAAAACAAACACTAATGATGTTTTAACACCATTAGTCTTGCACGTACTACTGTACATGCAATATTGATAAATGGCTCAGGTAATACCATTGGACTGAAGATAATACAATCCTAAACTGGCAGGTAAACAAGATGTCTGCCACCTTGCACCTACAAATCATCACCATTAATTATCACTTTGCCAATCATGGCCATCTGACCTAATTCGCTCCAAGAGGAGAACAATAAAGCCTCTTTCTCTCATTTGCATTGTGGCTCCAGAAAGTCTCTTGTCAAGCAGGCTCTGAAAAGTCTCTTTTGTTGTCTGTCTTATTTGCAAGTGATTCATTTTGTTTTACTTTCCACATCTAATTGACGACTCCCCTGTGTCCTTATCTTGTGACCTACAACCAGCTCAGTATTACCATACGAAAGCAGATACAAAGGAATTGGGGGTGACTGTCAACTGTTTGTCACGCTGCCCTACGGAGGAGATCTGGGAGCACTGCTGGACACCTCTCTTTGAGGGTGCATGTAGTTGCTCCTTCTTGCAAGAATAAATGTCCGATGTGTTTGATTTTGAACCAAGCCTCTGAGTATTTTTTCCAACATAAGGCCATTGAAAAAAAAAAAAAAAAAAAAAAAAAGTATGTACTGTGTTTAAATAATTTTGGTACTCATTAATTTTGGTATAATAGCTGCAAAACCACTGTGCTCACCATACAAACATTGGCCTGCATTACATTGCTCCATTTTACTCAAAGGCGCAGGCCAGGATTTAGGTAATACCAGTTAGACCTGGTAAAGGGTAATATTTTGCTTATATTTTGAATTTAAATGCTAAATATAGAGAGAGGAACAATAAAAATGACTGTTATGAGTCCTCCATTGGAGTAATACATTGAATGGATGTTACAGTCTGTTTGTATCTATCAGTGTTTTCAAGCTACAAATGAAAAGAAAAAAGATCAGGATAATCCTGCAAATATTGTTGCGTGTGGGCCAATATGCTGTAAAAACTGAAAAAATTAAGCCCTTTATTACAACTATGGCAGCAAGAAAAGCAAAAAAAAAATATTAACATTGCTCTGAAACAGGGTTTTTTTTTTTTTTTTTTTTTTTCAAAAACATCAATTTTTCAACTGATTAAAATCTAAATACTGAAACTAAATTAGATTGGACCACAACCCGTGAATACAAAAGCTGCAAAGGCATGGAAACTCACACACCCTCGCAGATTTTGAGCCAGCCATGTGAAATTCACACTGATAGAACACAATCAGATTTTCTCAAGCATTCTGTGTGCAAACTGTTGTGTATGTGCATTGTTCACACACACAGTAAAAAAAAAGGTTAAGATCGAAGATGATTTGCTATGTCAGCAGTCATTTCATTGTATATTGATATGTATGACAATAAAAGGGAACTCAAATTCCTGCTTGAGTTCTGCTTAAAATTGTATTTGATTAATATGAAAACTGGAACAGCTGATGATAAAACCAAAGATGGTCTCATTATGTGAGCCACCGCCTTACTTTGAAGAATTGCAAATAAATAATGGGATGGGAATCTAAAAGAATGAAGATGAAAAATGTAGTGCTTTGTTGCTACCACTAATTGGAAATGACTCATCTCGGGCTTTATTTCAAAGCATCCTCCCTGTCATCACTTGTAGTTTTCAAAATTCCGGCATTTGAGTTAGATCCAAAAGGATATTTACTTTTTTTTAATTTTTTTTTTACTTTTTTTTTTTTAACAGAAAAGAAGGGCCAAAGTGTCAATATTGATTTGTTGTTGGTTGTGTGCATCTGTTTGAATTAGCATTGTAATGTATTTAATGCAGTGCAGGTTTGTTGAGCAAAAGTCAAATCCACAAATCACACAAAAAACAAACAATAAAGCTTCCTCCCTGCAAACATTTTGACACATTTGTCATAACAGGAAGAGCACAGGTGCATCTAATTACACTAATGATAGCTATAGTCGATGAAGTATCCCAATAATTAAGCAAACACACTACCAGAAAACTGCTGCCAAAACACCTGAATGGAATCACCATCATTACAATTACTGGTTGCACCTGTATTGAACAAGTCAAAATGCCTGCTTCTGTGTTATCAAAACCTGTACGGCTTGGTGAAACTAAAGCCTTCCCTTTTTTAGTGCTTTAATAGCTAAAAGACGGACCTGACTTACATTTTCTTTCGTTGCAAATGCAAAACTGTGCTCCCACTGTTAATTGATATAAATAATTCTCAACACAGTGTTAATGCAATGTTGTGTTTATAAAAAACAGCATTTAGTGTTTTGTCCAGAGATCTCAACAGTTAAGTTTACAGTTAACAGTTCTTTTCTTTTCCCTTTTCTTCACATTCATGCTTAGATTTTTAGTAAATTTGCGAGTTTAAAGTCAGCTGAAATGAAATGTGCGTCATTGTACTAAACAGCACTGTTGATAGTTACAGACAAACTTCTTATTGCTTCAAACAATGGGAATGTCTTTATACTTGTCCAGCTAATTTCAGTGCTGAATTTGGCATGAGTGATCACAACATTTCATTAAAGAGATTGAAACACATTATTAGGATTAAAGATACTCCACTAAGGTGCTTAAAATCCTATTCATCAAATTTAATTTAATTTGTCTATGTCAAAAATGACTCGCTGGGAGAAGTTAGTTATGGAGTGCCACAAAGTTTGGTGCTAAGTCTGATAGCAACGACAGCATACATTTCACTGTTATGCAGATGACACCGGATGAAACAAATCAGTTACTCAAGTACTTCTACTTTGGCTCTAAACATTTTAGAAATTATTTATCCAACTGTATAATTAGTCTAGTTGATATTGCCTTAGCCTATTATTATATACCATATAATAATCTCAGCTAGCTGAGAGCAAAACGACTCTGATATTTCCCCAAAAATTTGTTTTCTGCTTCTTAATAATAAAACTGTAAACATTAATAAAATATGGATTCTATTTTTGACAATGGTACACTGAACTGAGCAGACTTAGTAGAACATGAAGATGCACACCTGCCTTTTCCTCCCTTCTCAGGTTACAGATAGTTTAAAATCCTCGGAGGAGGAAAACACTTATGTTATACTGTAACTGAAAAGATAAACTGAGATGTTGTTTTCAAGTTAAGCTTGCGAAACAGGCACTTTCTAAAAAGCAACAGGTAATTAGTAACGTGGGAAGTGTTTATGTGTTTTTTCTCAAGAAGTCAAAACATAAGCAGAAGGAGAAGAGAAGAGAAAGGCAAATGGGACTTCTCTTTAAGAGCATATATCTTTGAGACACGAGCTCCAAGAAATAGTAGCAGGATACTTGCTCCTTGCCCCCAACAAAGAGGTCAGAGTCAGATACAGAACAGATCTGCTGCTGGTGGGGAATCAGTGTCCTGCTAAACGTTCAGCAAGCAAAGCTGATGCCAAACCTTAATTTTATAATTAATTGTACATTTGAGTTGGCTAATCAAAGAGATCATAAGATGCTTAACTTGGGAGGGATCAGTATGTAGTAGCAGATGCCATGCTTTTGATGTATTGTACCAAACATGGTAAAAAAAAAAAAAGAGCTGAATACTTTCACTATACTAACACACCACCACGTAAGCCCTGTAGCATTAGAGATAAAGGGCATGAAGGTTTTTTGATCCACTTTCTGAACCTGTTAGCCTGAAAAACAGAGATGTCTAATGCAACTGCTGAAGGCTGTTTGTGTGTGTGTGTGTGTGTGTGTGTGTGTGTGTGTGTGTGTGTGTGTGTGTGTGTGTGTGTGTGTGTGTGTGTGTGTGTGTGTGTGTGTGTGTGTGTGTGTGTGTGTGTGTGTGTGTGTGTGTGTGTGTGTGTGTGTGTGTGTGTGTGTGTGTGGCTGTATGTGTGCGTGTGTGAGAGAGGGAGCGAGAGCGAGAGAACACCCACCTTTTAATATAAAAATCTGTTTATATGGTATATAAATTGGTATATTAACCAAAAATGAAAGATATAATGTATATTACAACCACAACCAGACAATCTTTTCTTCACACTTGGTCAACTGCTCAATCATAGCTTAGCAACCATAACTAGACAAAGCAGCATTACTCTAGCAGTTTTCGATTTTGTGTGCTGTTTTGCCTGAATTTTTTAATTATGTCCACAAATATGTAAGTGAGGTCACAGTGATCTTTGCCCCACAACATCGAATCAGTTAATCCTTGAGTCAAGTGAATGTTTGCACCACATTTGAAGGAATTAGCTCAATGCATTTCTGAGATATTGCATTCACAAAATGTGAAAGACGTGAGGTCACAGTGACCTCGAGCCCTGACCCACACAATCTAATCAATGCATCTTTGAGTCAAGTTTGAACATCCGTGCCAATTTTTGGACAAAGAGAATGTTTGTGCTGCATTTGAAGAAATCTCTTCAAGCTGTTCTTGAGATATGATGGTCACGAGAGTCGGATGGACCAATGGACAACCAAAACTAATAAAGCCTCTAATTATGGCATCAAAGTTGCATAAAAAAAGGTCATTGCAATAAGTTAAAAGTCAGGCAGAGACAACATTTTCAACCAACTCACGAAGTCAGCATTCATGAGCTACATAGTTAGAGCTGATAAGATCAGCTAGCAAAATGTGTTTAATGCTTGGGTAGATGATGAAGCCCGCTTTTGTTTTGAAATAATTTGGAGTTGGATATTTTCCAGCCTTAATAAAACTGTGTATGCTGCAAAGCTTTGCAGATGGTTCAGGCAATCAACAGCTAACTCACATAAAACAAGGAAATGTAATTCATTTGATGGAGTATTAGGGCCACATAAAAAAAAAAAGGTGCATGATTCTTTTTTTAATTTTGTATTTCCAGAAGAAAGTCAAAATGTTGAGAATAAAGGTAAGCTTTTAGTATTAATGCCAGACATGCCCCATTTATACTTTATTATTGTTATCGAATTCCAACTTAAATCTTGACATTTTAACTTTATTCTCAACGTTAAACCTTTGAGAAAGATAAACAGACAGACAGGCAGAGAAAGCAGGAGCTGTAATGATTTTATCATTCATAATGTCATAACGTAACGCCTCACTTCGACTTGAGGATACTACAAGTCTTTTTACTGCTCACATCACATTAAGCTATCCTTTTACACAGGCTCACTCATAGAGGCTGCAGTCTTCCTCTAACACTCTTATTCTCACACAGGCCCCCTCATCACCAAACACTGAGCTCTCTTTATTCCGTCCTCTCTGTCGCCCCCTCTGAGCTGCCTCACATCCATCACACACACATACATCAAAGTCAGTCTCTCTCCCCTTACACACATGAACCCTGACACACTTGTTAAGACAGCACCAGTAGCTTGTAGATGTTGTAGCTACTATAAATGCAAGCATTTAAACAAATTATACAATATGTAAAAGGAAAACTAGAGTAGGCAGAAAGTGATAAAAAAAACAAAAAAAAACTGGATGTCAGCTTTGAGTTACAGAATATGTGTGGGGTTTTAATACACATACATGCACACACCAAGACGGGGGGGGGGGGGAGAGAGAGAGAGAGAGAGAGCAGCACAGAACAAACACTATTAGAGCATTATAATCCCCCATATCTTTCTTCCTCTCTGTTGCTTTGCTTTTCTGTCTGTCTGTCTATGACAATGATATCCCAACAACACAGCCCAGGGAGATCTAAGCAGAATGTCAGAGTGTGTACAATGCAAAGTGTCGCACATTACATGCATTCACAAAGGTTGGGCTCTGCCTGTGTTTGTGTGTGCGTGTGAGTGTGCGTCAAATCTTCCCATCCTGAGGTCCCAAGAACATAATCTTATCACATGGTGCCTATAGTCTGCATCTGTGGAATGTGAATATTGTGTGCAGAAGCAAGATGGTCAAAATCATGAAAATTTGAAATGGATTAAATTAAATTTAATAATACTAATTTATTTAATTCATAAACCAGGATGCTTATATTAAATTTTAGCAGCCTATTTTATTCAATTATTCAAGACTAGTGCGGTGTTATCAAATATTTTGTTCAATTCAATTCACTTCAGTGCCAAATCACAGCACAGGCACAATAATCTTACAACATTGCAGAAAGGAAGCTGACGATTCAAACATTCCGACATGAGCAACAGCCCAGACAACAAAACACACACACACACACACACACACACACACACACACACACACACACACACACACACACACACACACACACACACACACACACACACACACACACACACACACACACACACACACACACACACACACACACACACACATTGAAAACTCAAACCACAGCAAGGGATCATTAAAGTTTCTTGAACTCTCTGTGCCATACTCTCTGATCAAGGTCCCTGACATGCATGTATTTAGATTTCAGGAGGAAGCCAGAGCAACTGCATAAACCCCCGCAAACACAGGAAAACAAACACAGATGCAAACACAGATGCAAATTGTAGTTCAAATCATATTTGTAAACAACACACAAATTATAATAACTGGTTTAATTCAAACACTTGGACAGACATGCAAGAATACCCCCCACTCCCACAGACACACATACACACACACACACACACACACACACACACACACACACACACACACACACACACACACACACACACACACACACACACACACACACACACACACACACACACACACACACACACACACACCAAGACTACACCCCACCCCACCACACACACACACAGATAGCGGGCTATTCTGGTCCCAAATAGACCAGTGTTAAGCCATTAGGCCGCTTCAGCCACACATCCAATATTAAAGACAGCCTCCAGCTCTAGTCTGTCACACTATCTGTCTCTCCCAAACTGCATGAGTCATGCTGTTTTGGTTACAGAGGCATTCTGTGTTTTACATGGAAACAAAAGCTGCCTCCTCATCATTATGAAAGATTTCATGTCTGTCCTTTTAATCTCTGCAAGAGGAGGTGTAATTGGTTTCAGTCTGGTGTCATGAACTGTTATTGTCGAGACTATATTACCCTGAGCAATACATTATTTAAAAGTGAAAAACAAAACAGAATATCTCAACAGCAATCACACAAACCAAAATGGAACATATGTTGTATTTATTTAATTTCTTTTAACAAAGTATCTCTTTCAACTGGACAACATGAACTGAAAAGTATGTGTCAAGTATCCATTTCCCCAAAGTGTCCTTGAGCAAAGCAGGGGATTTATGTACTACATAATCTTTAGAGAAGCAATTCCACTGCTGAGGGTGACCCAGAGTTAGAATGAAACTTTGAGGCAGCCCTGGAAACCAGCAAAAAGCAGTGACAACACAAAGGAACAAAAGCTGATCTGCAGATGTGACTCATTTTAAGTTAGAATTTAAAAGCCATTCCCATTTAAAAACAATCCACTCTGACAAAGAGGAACTGAATTTTCAATTCCTCTTCCTTTTGTGTAGGTAAGTACAACTGCACTTCAAAACACTATGTCAACTTCTGTTGTGTTACTGGCTAAAAAAAATGTTTTTGCCCTTTTCAATAAGCCTTCAAAGTGTTGGTTTTGTACCGTACACCACTCAAAAATCAACATTAAATATTTGGAAAAATCCATCATGCTATTCAGCTTGTATAACACTGGAAACGTATCCTAGCACTGAGGTTTCACTTTTCAATGTTGTACTTATTAAATACTGAATGCATTCAGTCCAGTCATTATGATGTCATTAGCTAAAATCCCTCACTTTGATCAGTGTTCTGGTGGTCCTTCCAAGAATATTTCTGTAAATAGTAGCAAATTATGCTGTTCGGGGATATGCCTGGTTTGAATGACATGCCTGGGGTGCAGTCACGTTTCCAGTATAGGTGGGCGAACATAGCGTTTTCAGATTGTCAGTGAGATTCACCTGTCGATCTTCCTCAGCTCATCCAAATATGGTCACTTGTGCCTAAAAAAAAAACCTGAGACAGCTATGGCCAATATGCCAGACTCAAGGATTCTAAACAGTATTTCACAAACCAGTGGGTTATGTCATGGTGGGTTGCCACTTGGCTTACACCAGTTCAAACAAACTATGTACTTTTTGAAAAAGTAACAGCCTCACGTAGCACTTCAGAATATCTAGCATCCACTCTGAAAGTGGCAGCTGATGAGCATTGCTTGCAAACATTAGCATAAGTTTGTCACCCACCAAGTATTGTGGCTGTCCAATGCTGGCTGTTTTCAGTAGAAAGTATCTAAAGCCTGCTTGAAAAGTTGCTTGGTAGCGTCAGACACGGACTTGCATGTTTGTGACATCATCAGAATTTCCCTATAATCAAGATGTTTGTTAAAGTGTGAAGGAACATTTAAACAGTGAAGCTAAACTTTAGTGACTACGCATTGAAATTAAAGACTGGTTTATTGCACATTATTGAAGTGGGGTGTTCTGATTTAGTATTAGCTGTTTCTCTTTCAGATGGCCAGCCATGGTGATTAAAAGTGATAAAATGTCAAAGGTTTTCAATCAGCATCCAGTCCATCACTCAATGCTGTTGAGGTTGACATATTAATACCCTCAAAATAAATATAAAAACACACTTTTGCTTTTGCTTCTATTTTTCATTAATTGAAAATCCATGGTAGTGACCATTTTACCTTTGCCTACATAAATTATTCACCTGATGGATGTGGTACATCAAGATGAAAACCAGCCAGCATCTGATATGACCATCATTTGCCTGATGCAGTGAAACAATTTTTTTTGCATAGAATCGATCTGGTTATTGATGATGGCCTGTGGAATGCTGGTCCACTCCTCTTCAATGGCTGTGTGAATTGTTGGACATTGGCAGGAATTGGGATGTTTTCAGCTTCCAGGAATTTTGTATAGAACCTTGCAACATGGGGCCATGCTGCAACAGGAGGCAACCGCAGTGGGTAAAAGGCACGACCGTCACAATATCTCATTCAAGATGCCATCAATAAAATATGCTGTGTTCACAACATTTACAGTGCATCCGGAAAGTATTCACAGCGCTTCACTTTTTCCACATTTTGTTATGTTACAGCCTTATTCCATAATGGATTAAATTCATTTTTGTCCTCAAAATTCTACACACTATACACTAAAAAGTTTTTTTGAAATTTTTGCAAATCTATTAAAAATAAAAAATGAAAAAAGTCACATGTACATAAGTATTCACAGCCTTTTCCATGACACTTAAAATTGAGCTCAGGTGCATCCTGTTTCCACTGATCATCCTTGAGATGTTTCTACAACTTGATTGGAGTCCACTTGTGGTAAATTCAGTTGGTTGGACATGATTTGGAAAGACACACACCGTCTATATAAGGTCCCACAGTTGACAGTGCATGTCAGAGCACAAACCAAGCCATGAAGTCCAAGGAATTGTCTGTAGACCTCCGAGACAGGATTGTATCGCGGCACAGATCTGGGGAAGGGTACAGAAACATTTCTGCAGCATTGAAGGTCCCAATGAGCACAGTGGCCTCCATCATCCATAAATGGAAGAAGTTTGGAACCACCAGGACTCTTCCTAGAGTTGGCTGCCCAGCCAAACTGAGCAATCGGGGGAGAAGGGCCTTAGTCAGGGAGGTGACCAAGAACCTGATGGTCACTCTGACAGAGCTCCAGCATTGCTCTGTGAAGGAAGGAGAACCTTCCAGAAGGACAACCATCTCTGCAGCACTCCACCAAGCAGGCCTGTATGGTAGAGTGGCCAGATAGAATGACAGCCTGCCTGGAGTTTGCCAAAAGGCACCTGAAGGACTCTCAGACCATAAGAAACAAAATTCTCTGGTCTGATGAAACAAAGATTGAACTCTTTGGCCTGGATGCTAAACGTCATGTCAGGCACCGCTCATCACCTGGCCAATACCATCTCTACGGTGAAGCATGGTGGTGGCAGCATCATGCTGTGGGGATGTTTTTCAGCGGCAGGAACTGGGAGACTAGTCAGGATGGAGGGAATGATGAATGCAGCACTGTACAGAGACATCCTTGATGAAAACCTGCTCCAGAGCGCTCTGGTTCATCTTCCAACAGAACAACGACCCTAAGCACACAGCCAAGATAACAAAGGAGTGGCTTTGGGACAACTCTGTGAATGTCCTTGTGTCCCAGCCTGAGCCCAGACTTGAAACCGATTGAACATCTCTGTAGAGATCTGAAAACAGCTGTGCACTAACGCTCCCCATCCAACCTGATGGAGCTTGAGAGGTCCTGCAAAGAAGAATGGGAGAAACTGCCCAAAAATAGGTGTGCCAAGCTTGTAGCATCATACTCGAAAAGATTTGAGGCTTTAATTGCTGCCAAAGGTGCTTCAACAAAGTATTGAGCAAAGGCTGTGAATACTTATGTACGTGTTACATTTTCGTTCTTTATTTTTAATAGATTTGCAAAGATTTTAAACAAACTTTTTTCACTTTGTCATTATGGCATGGTCACGTGTTCTGTAGTTGTGAGGCCGGTTGGATGTATGCATTGACATTGGAGACGGCTTATGTGTTATGAGGTGGTGTTTTACCAGGACCCAAATGCAGGCTCACAGATTCAGGTTTTAGTTCCAAAATACAGTCTTTATTCCAACAAACAGAAAACAAACAAACAAACAAAAGGTGGCACCTACAGCGTCCACTTGCTTCCAAGTCAGGAGGGCAACTCAACCGACTGATCCAGGGAGACGCCGCCGGCAGGACAGCGGACAGACCAGTGGACAGGACCGCTGGAAAAAACAGAGTCGATATCCTTCAAGTCAGGAGGGCAACTCAACCGACTGGTGACTCTGACAGGTAGCTCTGCAGGTGGAACAGGAGCCGGAGGAACGGGAACGTGAACAGGACAGACGGAGGACAGACGAGTGACGGATGGGTGACTGGCGGTCCTTGCGGTGCACAACTCGCACTCGCAGTAACTCGCTGTCGTCTAGCTGTTGCTAGTAGTAGGACTACTAATGCACCGACAACCAGAGGAGTGCAGGGGCAGGGTACATATTAGTCCGGGGAGGTGATCATGGAGATGCCGCACACCTGCAGGTGTTGATCTGGGGTGAGTGGCTGCTGCTGCTGGGACTGGTGAGGGGCGTGGCCATGGGAGGTGAGGAGAGGAAGACACAGAACAAGCAGACAGGGGACTGAGGGGACACAGGAGGAGAGGGGATCGGGGGCAAAACGGAGGAAACAGAGGAACAGAGGACTCCTGACATTATGGGCATGAAATCAACATTGAATTTGACTCCTCTGATAGACATTTCTACCGTCGGCATGCTCTCTCAAAACTTACGACATTTGTGGCATTGTGTCGTGTGATAAAACTGCAAATTTTAGATTGGCCTTTATTATGATCAGTCAAAGGCACAACTGTGCAGTAAACATGATATTTAATCATGTACATTTATGTACCACACTTGTCACATGAATGGACTCTTTTGGCAAAGGTAAAGTGTACACTAACATGGATTTTAACAAACATTTGAAAGAAAATTTTTTTATAGAAAAAAAACCCTTGTGTATAAACGAAGTCTTTGATCTTTCCAAAAAATGGGAAGAAAAATAAATATGTTGTGTTTATGTTTTTATTGACTGTACAATGCCAATTTGTTTTTTGTTGATTGCAGTTTTATCTAAAAACGTAAAGAATCAAAACAAACACCAAAGTGATTTCATAGTAAAAATGAAATAGAATTTTATTTTGACATCAAAATGTGGGGGCCATTGTTGAGCAATTGACAAAACGGATCAAGAATGTCCCTTGTTAATATCGTTTGAGGATGCACAACAATTATTCGCTGGTTTTAGCTGGTGTTTTCTGAAATGTTTACTTGCACATCAAACATTGTTTGATTATACGATAATGAAAGCAATGACTCCAGCAGAACCCATGAAAACACGATACTCTGATTATGTTAATGCAATGGAAACTGTAATTGAATTAAGTATTACTGCTTAGTATAATTAAGGGCATCATGAACATTTAATCAACACCAGTTCATAAATACACTAAAAACAGCAGGGTATGTACCCTCACAAACTATATCCTTTTTCCATCTCCTGATGTTCTGTGGAGGTAGAAATAAACCACAGTCTGCACCGAGTCAGCTCTGGTGCCGCGTCTGACAACCATCTGTCATTCACAAATGCTTACAGGATACATTTTAGTTGATGAAGTCCCTACATCCGCCCAAATGCAGCAGGACGAGGTGTGAAAGGTATGACCGTTCCATCTGTAGTTCCTAATTTGAGAGATGTGCTGCACAATCATCAAGCCCTGCACAATTATGCACGTCTCTTCTAATGTGCGTACCTTGATTAAATATTGCACAAGCAGCATGAGGCTCTCGCAAAATAAGCACAGGAACATCTGTGGCCAATGTGTGCAGAAAACCGGTTGGCTCGCACTCAGAAGGCTTTTCCAAACTTAAAGCAGGATACACACAGCAATTAAATGCTAGAAGTTGCATAAAACATGATTTTGATTATTTTATATGACTTGTAATGCCAATACAGGGTGTAAATATCAGGGAAAATATTTTAGTCACCAACCCATATTGTGTATGAGTCCATAAGGCCAAACAATCATGTCCTTGTATCATCGATTGTTTTGTTTTTCTAAGTTTAAAAACTTGCACTGTTTACATATTTGTTAGATTGCAGTCTTCTTCTTTTAACTTGTACAGGCTTTTGGTTTGTCAATGCCATTAACTTAAGAATTGACAAAAGTGCATTAATATTTGTGTGCGTTGTTGTGCACATGATACAAACCTAAGCAGGGACTGGTCATAAAAATGCTGCTCTATACAGTATATAGTGCTACTAGCGGTCAAAAGAATGTTAAATTTTTCCCTACAATTGCCCAAAAAAATAATATCCGGGATACTCTTGAAATGACCAAAAGTTCAGACTGTTCCTGTTGCACAAAAACTGTCCTTTAAGTTTTTGATCACAAATAGGAAAATGTAGGGTAGTTTGTGCAAACATGGGAATTTTCTGAAACACTGTTATCACTTCCTTCTTTGCGCAATAATGAATTGACCTGCTGGAAGTATGCTTTTAAAGGAACTTAAAAAGGTCTGTGGCCTTCCAGGTTGCACACTGAAGCATAACTGTTAGTCCTAATCAGGTCTGATGTAAGTCAAGAAAACATTTCCCACATCATTACCCAACTGGAAGTCTGTATTGTTTATGGCAGAAAGATTGGAATAATTTGTGGAGTTAAAGCCAATTTCTGATTCCATCATCAGCATGTAGCGACAGACCGAAGACCAGGCAGTATCCGTCTAGTCTGTTGTCCAGTGCTGAGGATCATGTGCCTAGCTTCATACTCTCCTTATTAACTGACAGGACCAGGGCCAGGCATCATTTGTGCTGCTGGAGCCCATTCACTTCAAGATATGACATGTATTTTAAGCTGCCTTTTTTACTTGTCACTGTTGGGATGTTTTATTTGAATACTTGATAACTTGAATAGTCCTTGCCACTCTCTCCATCAACATGGCAAGTGTGCCCTCAGGGCTGCAACTGTTATCACACCAATCTCTGGACATTTCAGACATTATTACTGCAAGAATGGCAATTTTCTTTTCTGAGGGGCTCAAACTGGGGTCTGAGACCAGTGATCGCATTCAAATTCACTTAAATCACATTCCTTAGGGAATGACACGCTTCACTGTGTTGCATGAGGATAAAATAGAGTGTGAGGAGGTAACAATGTGTCAGCGAAAAACCCTATTTTCAGCTAATTTTCTGAAGTGTGGTTGATTGTTTCATATAGGTGGTTTCACAGATAAATTTCAAGGTCAGGTGTATGAGGCTGCTGGGTGAATGAATGGTTAGATCTGAGGGATAGAATAAAAAATCTTTGGTCAATTGATTCCTGGATCTGTGATGAACAGATCTTAATTCCCATGTGGACTGGATTGTTGGGAACCAGAGCTTTAATGCATTAAAGATCTGACACACACACACACACACACACACACAAACAATCTGTTTGTTATTTCCACACGGTCTCCCATTATGTGTTCTACCCCACGTGTCCCAGACATTCTGACCTTGCATGAAGCCCTACCTGTTCTGTCATTGCTGTCAGTGATTTTTGCCCCGACATGCAGTTTGGGGCCTCCCTTCAATCAATCAATTATATAATTCATAATTTCTTGAAGCCCTATGCTTCTGTCAGCAATTGGCTTTTCTGACTTTGCTGTCATGTTTAGACCTTTCAGCTTGTAATCCCCTAGTCTTCCTAAATTGAGTTAATTTATTCAAAATAATTTTGTAAAACATTTTTTATACCACTTAGGTAGAATACATCGACTCTCCAAAATGTTGTTGGCACTTTGTGAATAACATTCTAAAAAGCTGTCATGGAGGTCACAAAACATTTTTTAACCAGGCGGTCTTGATTACGATGTATTTTATTTGTAAATCACAACATATCTTAATGAATCTAATGACTTTAGTAACCGTAAATGTTCTGCCACCCACTGCCCTGCTTACTCCTGGTATTTACCTACATCTATGTCTGCTCAACTGTGGGCAGACTGGTGATTTTTTTTTTTATATATTCGACTTACAAGTGCCCAAAATAATACAACTTTTTACTTATAAATGAATTTGATCAAATATGCAGTAAACATGTGGCCACCATTTACTTTCAAAGCAGCACTAATACACTTCACACATTTCTGCTAGGCACTTGGCAGGTAGGTTGTTCCAAGCATTTTAGAGAACATTCCAAAGCTCTTCTGTGGATTTAGACAGTATCACTGTCTTTTCTTCAATTCACCCCATGATGCCATCATGTTGAGATCAATACTCTGAGGAGCCAAGACCTGTTGCTGAAGATAATTCTTCACGACTTAGGTTTGTGTTGGTAGAAAGAGGGTAACAATGACTCTCCTTTTATTCCTCCTTTGGTCTCTACTAAGTTATAATGAATATGTCTACGTCTTTAGGGGCTAAATGTTTATCACCTATCAGTAACCTTGCCCACTAAGGCTGAAAACAAAGAAAGATTAAATGAATCAGCAACCCAAAACAATGTGCCGGAAGGCACAAAAACACTGTGTATGTCTATGGGGAACTGCATTTGGAATGTTGCTCTCCCAGTGAAACGTTTCAAATTGATACATTGTTGATATACACAAACATTTATAGGTGCAGCTTTAAAGTTCAGGTTTAAAAAGTGAATTGATTTTAAATTACATTATTATGACTTTCTCAATAGAATTATTAGAGATAGGTGTCATATTGTGTGTTTTTTTGCCTATCTACTTAGCCGTTGACCAAAGTTCCTCTTTTACAAGATGAACAAGTTCCACATTTGGACAGCAATTACATTTTTTGCATGTCAAATTACTACTGCAAATTTTGCTATTTTAAATTAGTGAACAAATTGTGTTGGGAGTTTAATGAGATCAACTTGATGAATCAATTCAAAATGACTGCGCCCTCAAATTTATGGAAACATGAGGCTCAATGCACTTCTCATGGTTATTAATTCTGAGCTGACGGTACCAGAGGAGGCAGCTGCCTTCCAGTCAACAAATAGGGAACAAGAGCCTCCTGTGGCCACCGTGTTTTGGTGGAAAAGGGACATTAAATAATAAATAACTCTAAATATTTACAAATTATGTGCACTGGGGAAGCCAAACAGGGGTGTTTATTACACTCAAAAGAAAATAAAGTTTGTGCTGTTTGTTTTTTGTTTTTTTTCTCTAGCAGATACTGTAGAGATAAAAGGTTGCAGGACAGAAACACATACGCATGAATGCACGCACACATGCACTGCATGGGGTGTGTGCTAATGAATGCAGCACCACCTGTTCCGTGAATGATTTAATTGCTCTCAGCAGATCCTCATTTCCTCACTATTACGCTGTTTAACAGCACCATTTAGCAGGTAAGAAAGGTTGCTGCAGATTCATCCTCTCTCTCACACCTAAACTGATTTAACATTTAAGAGCATTTCCTTACACGTCAGGGATCACCGTCTACTTTTTCTGCATACAGAGGAGAAATCAAGGGGATGAGATATTTTAAAGAAAGTATGGACAAAAGAAATGAGGGGGCATTGAAAAAAAGGGAAATGAGAGTATGAAGAAATAAGGTTATAGGTTGGAGAGGGCAAAAGCTGTTTGTTCAGCAATGGATCTATGAAATTGATTAAACACCATGCCTGCAGTTTGTCTCTCTCTCAAACACACACACACACACACACACACACACACACACACACACACACACACACACACACACACACACACACACACACACACACACACACAGAAAAAAACGTGCATTCCAATGCATCAGAGCAAATAAGAAACAGGTAGACACACATGCACTGGTGTGATTGTAGTATAAATGTACAAAACAGATGCAAAAACCATTACAAAAAAAACTAACCCTAATCATAAAGTCAACAGATGATTAATTTAACAAGGTTTAGTCTTTCTTAAAAGTATTGTGTGTGCATCCAAAGGCTGCTTTTTATTATTCCTGTATGCTGCAGTGCCCCAACATTGCCTAGAAACCATTAAAAACGCATCCATAAGCCAAACTGTTGGCAGCACTTCAACACTTTTAAAGTTAGTACCTTCAAGAGACTTGAAAGTGATCACAATGCTGTAGTCTGTAAAGTTGTTTTAAAAAAAACTATAGTTGCCATATTTTTTTAAAAGATAGATGTCATTGTCACCCCATGCCGCAAAATGTCTCATTTATGTGTTTTGGATACCAATACACAATTTGAATACACAACACATACTCGGTTAATAACGTTGATTCACTGTATTGGTCTTTTAATGGATGTCGTTAGCTACAAAAATATCGAAAATCCATGTTAGCTGTGCCACCTTTCTACATGTGTGTGTTACTGCACCAAACAGCACCAAAGTAAACATATAATACTGAGATGTATGCAGTATTAATTTGTCGCATATGTTTATTAGCAAAGTACAAGCTAAACATATCAGGGTTGTTGCTCGGTTTTTATTTCTTTGTTTCATTTTTTTAAACCCTGAATGTCTCCTGAATCAGAATTGACATTTGTATATTCAAATGTTACTCAAATGCTCTTGATTAGGGTCAAGTAGAGATTGCTGCCTTGAAAGTTATGGCACAATTGAATTATGAATAATGTTTTCAATATTTATTGTTTCTTCACCTTAACTAAAGGTTTTAAAGTTCTGACATTTCCTGCTGACATCAGTTCAATCCAATTACATCACTGCAATTAGTGACCCTGCTCAATCAAATTCAACTTTGGTGAAATTTGGTACATAAATTTGTGCTATTGGACGGAAATGAAGGGAGCTACCATAATCCATTGGCTGTGTCACCATTCATTTGTATTAACCCTCCTGTGTTAAATGGTTCCCAGGAAGCTAATTGACAGAAATGGATGGCTTGAATGTGTTTTTTGAGTAAACTGTAGAGAATTAACTCTCCATTTAGCAAAAGTAAGCAAGTTTGCTGGCTCATTAGTTGTTATTATCAATAAAACTCTTCAATGAATGACATAATGAACAATCCTAATACCAAAATGCCAGAGGGAAGTAATCAGCACAGTACATCAACAAGCCCTGCAGCAGTCTTATAGATTAAGTGTGTATGATTTACAGGGATCTATTGGCAGAAATGGAATATAATCATAATTATGTTTTTATTAGTATATAATCCAGTGAAACTAAGAACAGAATGAGCCCTGATATATACATAGGGACAGGTCCTTTTCCACACAGTGCGCCATGTTGCATCGCAATAATCCTACAGTAGCCAAGAAGGGAAAAGCCAAAAACTGGCCTAGAAAAGGCCTGGTTTTCATGAGTATCGCTGCCATCATAGATAATGTCACACACTTGGAAGGGAAGGGCGATGAGGTGAGGGATGTTCAGTTGGTTGCAATCTGCAACCTCACCACTAAACATCACTAAATCCTAGAAACTGCTCCTTTGAGGATGTTACACATCTTTGATTGGACCAAAATAAGCAGCAGCGAGGACCAGATAATGGTATTTTTGTATGTTGTAGTGTGTTAAAGCAAATAAATGTCTGGTAGAGAAGTATATTCATGAAGTATTATGAGTTTAGTGAACAATGACTAGGCATGTCAGTTATCACTGATGATGATTTTTGAGCTAACTACAAATAATTTGGCATATTCATTCAAAGCATTTCAATAGCTGGATAAAGAGGAATGATATTATTTTCATCACTATTTCCATGTTGTTTTCCCCACTTCAAGGTTTGACTGGCCCCTTTATAATGATTCGATCTTGATAAGATGTCGTTGCGCCCCGTCTTCTGCAACGATGGAGTTGAGAATTAACACCTCTACATGTTTATCTCAAGGTGCTTAACTTCTAATGTTCGAATGAACACAATTCAGTGAGCACCTACTGACTTCACCATTGTGCATTTAGCTGCAAATCCAAATACTACAGCCAATAAATGGTATTTCTTCTTCATAAGATGTGTGTAATATGAAACTATGATTAAGCATAACAAAATGTATAACAAAACGGTGACGTAGAATAAAACAGAAAAAGAAAATAAATTGTGAATTGCACTTATTTGTATGACGATTAATCGTCAACTAAAGTTTCATGATTATGACAGCCATAACAATGATGATTCAGAACTACAGTAATCTGGTTTGGCAGCTGCATGTTCCTCTGCAGCTACATCAATGATCACTTTTTGAAGCCTGACTTATTTTGTCTGTATGTGAACTGACAGTAATTAGTTGTGATGGGGGTGTGTTCTTCATGGTAGGAATAACGTGCTTTTGCTCCTTGCTAACCTTCCCTGATATCTCTGACATTTGGAAATTTGACATTTTTCACTCACTACCCAAACTGAACGCACACGTAACCCTTTTTGCGTCAGATGTCTTGTCATCACAGGTCAAAGACAATATGTGGCGTTATGTAATTTCATAGATGCATTATTGTTTGAAATAAAAGGCAAATCACGCTTATGTGGCATATCATTTCAGAATGTGGATTTCTGCCATAGTATATGACATAATTTTCATCCCATTAACTTTGTACTTTCTCTCCCACACTTTTTACTTTTTTTGTTGCCTCTTCATACAGTTCCCCTTGCTCGCATAGTTTCTGTGTTTTCTTTTGCAGATATCTCTGGGCCTGGAGCTGTATGTCTCTGGTCTGTGATTACTGGCCCCACCAACAGTTTGTTGTCTTGGATCGTGATGCTGTTCTGTTCTCTCTCTGGTCTTCTCTGAACCCAACCAGTCGAGGTAGGTGCACCCACCACTGAGGTGGTTCTGTCTGAAATTTCTTCCAGTTAAAAGTGGATTTTTCCTTTCCACTGCCAGAGGTTTTTCTTCCTGTTAAAAGGGAGGTTTTTTTTCCCTCCTAGCTGCTAATATGGTAATTGTTGGGTTTCTCTATATAATGTTATAAAGTTCTGTTGTAAGGACCTTACTATGTTAAATAGTCCCTCCAGGAAATCAGAATACTTGACGCAAATTCAAGCAAACTCCGCAATATTTGCGGGAGATTGCAATTATTTTTTAATTCCTGAGATTTTTCACAAAATATTTGGTCAACAGAAGCTGTGCTAAAAGTATTACAGCATAAAGTAAGTCTTTTCAGACAAAACTCGCTTTATTAACACATAACTCCCCATTTACCATCTGCACGGTTATCCTCCTCTCATCTCCTCACCAAAACAAACTGTGCAACGGAGGAAACCGGAACAAGCAGAAAAAGCGAAAGTGGCAGGTTTGCGGAAAATATGACCTTCACAATATAATGTTCGAATGAAATGCCTATTATTAATGGACGTGATAACATATTACTGTATGCTACAGAAAATGTATAGACAAATTGTAAGAGACTGCACTTTGTTTTTGTGCATACAGTAGACCTACGTGTTGAATTAACATTAATTAAACAGCATCGAAAGCTCTTATTTTGACAGCTGATGTAGTCGTATTTTTTATTAGTCAAAGAATGTCTGTTTTGTAAAGCTATGTCACGTTTATGATTTGTTTTTACCTTTATTTCAAATATGTATGTGATGTTCAGCATGATTATCATCACAGGAAGTGATTACATATTTATTCCTTTAGCAGCTGGTGCTTAAAAAAAAAAACTTTATTTGCAATTTTTTCTAATTCCCGCAATTTTAGACAAAAAACTCACTCAAAACGTTGCATTACATTGCAATTTTTGAAAAAAATCCACCACACAAAAATTTAACATTTTTGATCGCAACAATCACAAAAAAACTCAAAATCCTGGAGGGACGAGTTGAATACTCTGAAATAACCTGGTGTTGTGATTTGGTACTATAGAAATAATATTTAATTGAATTAAATCATTTTCTGTCTTCTCTTACTGTATTACAATTATTTTAAAAAGATAAATAGGAAAAAGTATTTGAAAACAATCCCTTTCCTTTTTTGAGACAAAAAAATGGGAGCATCTTTAGAAGATGAAGGGCATTTCCTCAATGTAGCTTTTACGAGTATATCTCTTCAAAATAAACCCCAGGTTGACAAAATGACAGCACATGAAAACATACAAATCAACAATATGCAGCATCCCTCCATGTTTTGACATAAAATGTCGCTGCAAAATGCCAGTTTTCATGGAAATGCCAAACAGTGTTCCAGTGAAATCAAGGACACAGCTTGTGTGCTTATCTCATGTACTATTCAATTAGGCACTTATAATCTCCTCTTTACAACCACAGTATAAATTACAGTGAGTTTAGGTAACCAGAAGGGCCCTTTTACTGTATTCTTGTTCCGACAACATTCTTTATGAAGAGCTGCGGGTCATATGTTCAGTGGAAAGTATTTGGTTGTAAATTATTGTGGCTGCCTTATGTAAATATATCATATCCATATTGTAATTATGCCATCAATCAGAGCCAAGCTTAGATCAGAGTGATACAATATGGCCTGTCAAGGCAGAATGCACCATCTCTCTCTCTCTTCTCCTCCTCCTCTTCAATCTGTCCCTCCATCTTTCCCTCCCACTCCCTTTCTCTGTCTCCATAAATTAAAATACACTTTCACTCTCCCCAAAATGTTCTTTCACAGGTCACGCCAACACCACCACAGAGATTGAGAGAATACTGTAAATTTTCCAAAATTGTAAAGGCAAATATTTAAACTATGGTAACAATAATAGCAAGCAACAACAAAAAGAACCATTCATTCTTTATTTCCCATTGATTCTACTTTTTTCTTTGTTTCTGTCATATAGCTACTGCCAACAAAACCCTGCACTTCCAAAATATGTTGTACATTAAAGTCTCAAGGCTGAAGTCAGGGATCAATGTGGAATGTATTTCCAGGTTTTTATGAGGCATTATTATGTAAAACGTACTCAAAAGCTGTATAAACAGTAACACTCAGTGGTGCCATTATAAGTAGTTTTGATACTTTGACTGCTTTATTGGACATTCCTTTTCTTCAATCACTTTCAGCACTTTGATTCGTTTTCACATTAAAAGTTTGCCAATAAAAGTAGAGAGTATGATTTTTGGGCCATTGAGACACTTGTGAAATGTAAAATATGTGTAATGCAGTGACAAGAAAATTTGCCACGTTTTATGTGGATTTTCAATTGGTGGTGAAATCACAAGCAGCAATACGTTCCTTAATAAATTCTGTGTCTCTGGGAAGCAGCTGCAAATCTATTGTCGCTAAAGCACCAGCTTTGTATTTGATGTGTACAGCAATGTAGTTGGCGGGCTGAAGAACTACAGGCTACATGAGCTGTCTGGGTTGCCAGAAGGCACTCCAGATGTTGCACCAAATTAAACCTTGTTCTCTTTGCTTGTGCTGCAAATAGCTATATTGCCAACAGGAAAACTGTCATCCCAAAGTATAAATGCAGAGAACGTTATTTACAAGGATACATTTTACAGTGTTTTGGCTGACACAAATTTTTAGCCACATTGTTTTGAGCCAAAGTATAGGACCCAAAAAATACAGAAAGGGCCTTGCAAGATGAAATGGCTGGCAGGGGCCATCCAGAAACTGAGCTGCAGAGAGCACACAGCAACTGGTGGTGCTTTTGCTCAAATTGCCCTCCATTACCAGCAGAAACAGAATCATTCCGCTTTAATAAATTTAAGCGTGGGAAGGTTCTTCTTGTTAACTGTCTACAAGTGAGAGAACTGTGTGTGTGTGATATGTAAATTTTCACTTTGGACTGAGTTGTGCTGGAGACTTGTTTTTAGGATACAGAAATAAACTGGGAGAGACAACTACAACCAGCATGGGCTGAGAGGGCAGACCACTGAGTGAGCATTTCTTTTTTTTGCCAACAAAAATTAAAATAAAAAAATAAAAATAAAAAATATCAATGTGTCTTTCAATGACCTGCAGACAGCACCAGGAGGGTACACCGACAATGTTTGGAAAATGGGACGTGGCGACTGATGGAGAACTCCTCGGACCCCTGGAGGGAGGACTCCCAATGTCTGGAGGACCATTACTTTAAAGACAAAGTGAGGAGGATGTGTAGTTTCAGTTCCCCTGGAGTGTTAGAGTTGATAGCCAGGCATATATTTAAAAGGGGCGGCACGGTGGTGCAGTGGTTAGCACTGTCACCACACAGCAAAAAAGGTTCCAGGTTCGAATCCGGTCCTGGGCCTTTCTGTGCGGAGTTTGCATGTTCTCCCTGTGCTTGCGTGGGTTCTCTCCGGGTTCTCCGGCTTCCTCCCATCATCCAAAAACATGCACCTCAGGTCAGGTTACCTGGCGCCGCGCTAGTGGCAGCCTGCTGCAGCATCTCCCCCCTGAGAGCCCCCCTGCTGTAGTGAAGAAATTTCCCCTCGGGGATTAATAAAGTGCATAAAATCAAAAAAAAAAAAATCAAAGTATATTAGAGTGGTGATACACGGTAACGCTGGTCAAGCAGTTTTCTCAACAGCTGCTAATGTGCAGCTACTACGTTACAGTATATGATCAGTGCTGTAACCACCTATCTTTTTGTATTTTGCGCTCTGTCAATAATATACTCTGGCTGTTTATTGTTTTGTTGTTGTTTTTTGTTGAGTGGGTGCTACAAGGGGAAGAGACTTGGCAGAGTTAAGTGAAGGATTTGGCGGTTGGGCGTCAGAAGCTTGCATGCAATGCATCTTGGTACATGGAGGCACTGCCAGCATGGCTCTGTTGGCAGAAAAACGTCTTAGTCAGTAAGCAGAACAGGAATGTATTACTTTATTTGACTACGTTTACCAGTTGTGTGGACATCCACATAAAAAAGTTGCAAATGTTTTATTTAAGAAGGAAATAAAGACTCATTTCAGATGTAAAGAATATACAGTACATGAAAACATATTTGCAGTATTTTGAGAATATTTTTTCCCTCATTCTTCCTCGCACTCTCTGTCCATCCCTGCATCCTCCCCATCTCTCTCGATACTTGCTGTCAGGTTGGAAGCAGGGTGCTGTCTGCCTGTCCGCCCACACAAAGCATCAGCCACGCTGATTCAACCCACCACTCTCACTCTCACACACGCACACACACACACACACACACACACACACACACACACACACACACACACACAGATACAAATCACATGAACAGACATTCACACAGGAATAAGTATCAAACAAAAATACAGCACAGTCCTTTCAAACATTTTTTTGTCAATATATAAGCTACATGCAGTACTAAATTTGTGTGGGCAGATGTGAAATGAAGAGCTTACATAAAAAAATTAAGCAGAGATCAAATTTGTTTTTTGTCTATCAAGCAGAAGGCCTTGTTTACTGTAAGTGTGATTATTGATTGTGTGTCTTAAAAAGTTAGGGAGATTCTAAAGCTGTACTTGAATAAGAATAAAAATGGTGGAAGTACTCTGAATCAGCAGCAGCTTTATGTGGCTTGTATTTCAAATTCTATTTTTCTCTGAGGGAAGTAATTATTTACAATAATTGAATGTAATAAATTACCTTCCCCAATTGAAACTTTAATGTAGGCAATTAGAAGATATAACCTTATTTCATGAAGTGTGTCATTAAATGGCCTGAGTTACAATAAGGACGAATGCCACTGCAACTGTAGTTAGCAACGGGTAAGTCACAACATCAGGTGAATTCAAGCAGGACTTTTCATCAGTTGATGTAAGTTTGTTTTATTTTTGTTTACTTGTCTTTCTAAATCCATTTCAACATGCCCTAAAATAAACACGTTTATAAGCTTTCCTTAATCCTTACCAGATCCCATCAAAAACCCGATTTATTTTTCAACAGCAATTCATAATCTTTATGAAAGCCACAAACAAATGCCTCTGTAGTGGCGATAGGGGCATTCGTTCACAAAAGACTTACTGCATATGTGCATTCTAAAGAAAGTTGGTCGACTAATTGTTTGTGGGAATTGTTTTGCAGAGTTGTGTATCAGTGAGTGCTGGCTGAATGAACGTAGTGACCCAAACGTGAATTACAAGGACATGAGCATCCTTGAAAGCCTACTTTGAGACATTCAGTGACAGCCCTAAAACATTGTCCATTTTTGGTAGTCACAGGTTACACATTTATATTTTTTTATACAATAAGGTTTGTGAAATAAATATAAATAGTAAAAAGAGTGTCAATGTTGTGTGTTAATGCATTTCACAACATTTGTCTCCACTATTCTTGCAGTGGTTGTTCACTTGAGTTTCTCTTCACTGAGACAGACAGATGTCACCTCATTCTGTTGCCTGCTTGCTTTTAGTGGTTGTAAATAGAACTGTCAGCCCTAATTCCAAGGACAAAGGGAAGAGACAGTTAAAGAGTCAAGTGAGAGCAAGCCAAAGAAAAAGAGTGTTTTTCGTAGTAACCCGCCACACACTTCCATGTGCACGTGCATGAGACACGTTTAGAAGCGCTTTACACCAGGAAACAAGGCTGCCCCAAAAGCCACTTTGTAATTCGAACCCTGTGCCTCATCTAACAAACACATTCAGTGTCTCACCCTATATAACATAAAGCAAATAAACTGGAGCAAAACCCCATGGAGCGAAACTTAAAACATTTGAAACAGCCCAACAGTTACAAATAAAAAATAAAACATAAAAACTTTTGGTGCAAATTTAGTCTGCAACAATAGCATTTACAACCAGAAAATGCAACAAATAATAAAAACAAGCACAGACCTGTGCATTGGTTTATATGTACATTTATCCAATCAGCCAATTGTTTGATAGCAGGTCAGTGCATAAAATTTTGCAAGTACATATCGGTAGTTTCAGTTAATGTTCCCATTAAACAACATAATTGGGTTTAAAATGTGACCTCAGAGACTTTGACTGTGGATCTTCACATGGAACATCTCATCTAGAGACCAAACTCGGATAATTCAGATAATCTCTTGTTACAATTGTGCTGAGCAGAAAAGCGTCTCTGAAAAAACAACACCTCCAACCTTCTTGTGGTTGGACTAAAACAGCAGGTGATCCTGTCAGGTTCCATTCTTGTCAGCCAAGAACAGAAATCTGAGGCTGCAGTGTGCACAGGTTTACCGAAATTGGACAGTTGAAGACGAGAAAAATGTTGCCTGTCCTAAATAATCTCCATTTCTGCTAACTCTGCAGGTGGTAGGTGAGAATTTGGTGGTCAACAGCATGGATTCATTGACCCAACCTGCCTTCTGTCAATAGTCTAAATTGGTCACACTTTACTATCTTTTAACAGCTACTTATAGCATGATAACGCATCATACTGCAAAGTAGAAGTCATCTCAAACTGGTGAACTTCAGTGGCCTCCCAGTTACCCTGATCTGAATTATTGGGGATGTGTTAGAGTAGTAGATGAGCAGCATGAAGAGACAGCTAGCAAATCTGCCGAAATTATGATTGAATTGTCAACATGGACAAATTTTCAAAGGAATATTTTTAAAAAATCGATGTCGCCAAGAATTGAGGCTATTTTGAGAGCAAAGGTTTCCCAACAAAGTATTGTTAGTATAGTCAGTGTACTTGTGTATAATCATGTGGTTAATGTGCATATATGCAATAATCAGGCTTAAACTGAGTCATATAATCAGGTTGCATTCATGCATGGTGGGATATTCAGCTTGTTAATGTTCCTGATTTTATTCTATCAGCTTCATTATCTCATTAAAATGAATACACTTTAGTGTTTGGAACATCAATACAATTAAATCAATTTCTCTCTCCTCTCTTTGTATTGATAATCATGTAACCCAAGTCACAGATAAGATACTATACACAACAAATGAGAACAACCCTTCTGACACAAAAATAGTCTCTTTTCCCTTCATACCAAAATGAAATAACAAAACAAATATGAATGAAACACTCAGACTGATGTCGGGGGAAATTATGCATTACTGACTGTGTTTTTGTTCTTCAAAAATTATCATGCGCTAAAATGACGTGATCAGAGAAATTGTGTTTTGGTCTCAGACGTGACAGACTACCCACTCACGAATTTCTGCGCACAGTGTCTTCATGTGGTGAGAGTCAAGCCAAAGACAGACACACAAAAAGATAATGGTCACAAAATATGTGTGGTGTCCGTATTCATTTTCCTTCACCTCAGACAGATTATACGATAAATAGAAGCATCAATCAGTAATGTCTCAAGTAAATT
Organism: Brachyistius frenatus; assembly: GCF_029030835.1. NCBI lineage: Eukaryota > Metazoa > Chordata > Actinopteri > Embiotocidae > Brachyistius > Brachyistius frenatus. The sequence goes on from NW_027210706.1 coordinate 1,358,657, forward strand.
TTGTGCTTATATTTGTTTCAATATTTAAGCCCAACAGGAACTACAGTATATGTAATCCTGGTTCCAGGAAGTCTCTGTTTCCAGAAAATTGATGTGAAAGTGTAATTTAAAATTGATGAATGCCTACACACAAAACCCAATTGCACCGGAATGACTTATATTCTCCAGATCTTAAAAAAAACAAACAGCTACAGTAGCACCTCCTCAAATGGAGATCCACACAACAAATACACAGCTCACATTTTGACTTCTCATATCAATATGACAAAAAAGGTTGATTGTGTCATTGTTTTAGTGCGGGCTTTTAGGAATAAGTTCCCTATAAAAGTCAACAGAAGTGCATGTCTAATGCATTGACTGTATATAAAAATGGACATAGTCCCCAGGCCTGAAAAGTGAAGACAATGCTGAGGTGCCCTAAAATGCAATACCACTAAGGTGTCACTAGGAGCATGTTCCAAAACACCTCTGGCTGATTATGTCATTATGGTGTGATTACCTAAATTCACTCTGATCAGTGTTCTAGTGGTCCCTCTGAAAATAATTGCATAATTAATATTATATTAGGCCCCAAATGGGGTTATGTCTAGGGTCTGGTCTGTTTTGATCAATATTCCCAGGGTGCAGTCAGTATCCATGTGTAGGTGGGGGGCCACAGTGTCCTCAGGTTCTCAGTTAGATCCACCCCTCCTGACCAGCTTGTCTAAATATGGTACTGGCTTCAAAAAAACAAGATGACAACGGCCAAATAACTTAAAAATTGTTGTTTACAAACCAATAGTTGAAATCACGGTGACAGTTTGGGCATCAGAACTGGAAACGTTGAATCCATGATTTCTGTAACTTTATAAGAATGACAATCCAGCATTTGAATTACTGCATAGTAGTATTGGAGGTAAAAAAGTTTTTATTTTTTTTTTAAAAAGAGGGGGGAGGCACCTTCATCCGTATATGGAAGCAATTATTACTTCTTTCTACACTGTTGATTTTTCTCTGCCATTAAAACCTACAAACAATTTTTGTCTCCTGAATTGGCTGAATGACGTGATGAGTGTATCATAATCATGGTTAAAGATATTATGGCTAAAAGAAACCAATGTTGACTGCTGATGGGAAATGGAACGTGTGTCAGTTACATGGGTTGTAACGAACACCACAAACTCCTTCGTAGTACACTGTATAACAACATCAACCTACCGCTACTTTTCCTACAAACCCGTTTCTAGAAAAGTTGGAACGCTATGTTAAATGTAAATAAAAACAGAATGCAATGATCACATTAACCCATTTGGAGATAAAGTGAAGACACATTTTTTTGAAAAAGATATGCATATTTTTAATTTAATGCCAGCAACACATCTCTAAAAAGTTGGGAAAGGGTCAACAAAAAACTGGAAAAGTTGTGTAAAGCTAAAAAAAAATACTATTGGTGGAACATATCACAACTAATTAGCTTAATTGGCAACATGATTGGGTATAAAAGCCCAAAGCTACAAAAAGTGTTTTCACACTGGACACAGAACCATCACTAATGCTATTGGCTTTTCCTTGTATGACAAGTCAAAATGTGAGCTGTGAAAAAGGTCTATTGGGTTCAATAAGAACTGAACAGTCTAAGGCAGCACTGGAACAACACACCAATCGTAATTCTTCTTTTAGCAGCCACCAGCTTTACCACACATATTTATATACTTTTAACACAGATGTGCAAATCCTAAAATAAAATAAATGAAACTTTTTTTTGGTTCTGTATTTTCTTGTATAAACTCACATGGGCTCAATACAGTCAGCTTAAAATTAAGACATCTCCAGATATGTAACGTGTATAGTTGGCATCTTTGGGATTTAAGTCGCTAGCTTGTCTTTTTTTTAAGCTGCTTTCCTGCTTTGAAAGCTGTCATCCATGTATTTACCTCAGAACAGCAATCAGAACAGCTGTATATTAACGGTGTGCTGGCTATCTTGGGGGTATCTTCATTCCTGTTTCAGTGTTCCCGGCTACTTTTCTTCTAACTTTTTCTACTTTTTGCTCTTGGCTATCTTTTTAAATATGCATACAGAAATGTGAATACATGAGAACACAGCACGTTTTTCATCTTTCTTTTCTTTCTTATTTTCCTGTCAACAACACAACAAAGTCGTTGCTAGAAAAGCCCTCTCTGAGCTCTGCTAAATTCAAAAGGCATTTGCATGACAGTTTTTGGAAGTGCTCACTTTTCCTTTCAAGTGCTCCAAAAACTAAAACAGGAGTGTACTTTCAGATGAAAAACCCTTTTAAAGCTTTTAAAATAGATGATCAGAAATCACCAAAACGCGACAACTGCCAGTGTCAGCTGGTGTTTGAATAGCCCCCAACATTTGAAGCTGTTGTGCTGACGTTTGCTCATCAAATATTTATCTGAGGCATTTTTCAAACACCTGAGAGAAGAATAGAGTGAAATCACAACAGAGAAACATGCCACTACTTGTGAACTGCTGAGTTTGACTTGTTTTGGAGGGAACAAGCAAACAAAAGTGTGCTGTGAAGCGTTTCCAGGCGAGCTTTTTTCACCATGCACATATGCTATCTTATTGATTTCTATGCAGGGCTGAAGCTTTCATATGCAACTCACTTTTGTGACAGCCATTTTACACCCACTTTTATATTAATTTGGTTTGATAAGGATGCAGGAGGGGCTCATACTCAGATAATCAAAGCAAATGTACAAACACGCACACACACAATATGTGTTGAGCTGCACAAATCAGAGGCTAACTCAGCAGTTGTTCTTTTTCAGAGTATTAATAGATCAGAGAATAATGGCAGTGTTGCTCACAGGTCTCTAATGTCTTTCCTGTGCCTTAGAACAACTCAATTATTATTTTAGTCTTAAACCACTAAAGATTACTCTCCTTAACTTCAGAACCACGCTCCAGAAACCGGCTGAGAAGTCCAAGATGAGGCTTCACCACAATTTCAGCAGCAGAGACACAGGGCCAACCAACACACTGAAATTTCACCCCAGCAACAGGAAAAACAGAAACTATGCCTGAGGCTTTGAGAATGTAATACGCTCACACTGGAAAGGCAACTAAATTAAGTATATACACTACAGTTTTATGCCAAAACATGTAATACACCTGTCAGTCCACTTAAGGAAACATGTCAGTGTCCCATTTTCCCTCATCAAGGGACATTTACTGCTGTCAAGAAGGAGGTTATGTGACAATATAGAATGCACAGGGAAGAGATCATTGGCAATTGGCTGAAATAATAGATGCTTTGCATCTGCAATTTCTCCGTGTACATGACCTGTTTGTGTCAAACTCTTTAAATCGACAATGAAGACTCTTAAAATTCCTCAGCAGGGCTGCGGCAATTAAGCAATGAGTCTGGAGAGGTGTTTTGAGTAGGGGTCGACTGATATGACTTTTTCAGGGCCGATACCGATACCGATTATTGTTAATCAAGGACGCCAATAAACCAATATGTGAAAGCGATATACATTTGCAGTGAAAATAAAGATATTTATGTCAAAATTTGGAATTAGAAATCCTAACACAAAACTTAATTCAAATGACTTCAAAGGCGGCACAGTGGTGCAATGATTAGCATTGTCACCTCACAGCGAAAAGGTTACGAGTTTGAATCCGGGCCTTTCTGTGCAGAGTTTGCATGTTCTCCCTGTGCCTGCGTGGGTTCTCTCCGGGTACTCCAGCTTCCTCCCAGCATCCAGAACATGCACCTCAGGTTAATTGGTGATTCTACAAATTGCCCTTTGGTGTGAATAAGAGTGAGTGTCTCTGTGTTGCCCTGTAATGGACTGGCAACCTGTCCAGGGTGTACCCTGCCTTTGCCCATAGTTAGCTAAGTTAGATAAAGCAGGTATAGATAATTCATGGATTTTAAAGAAATAAATGCTGCCACTACATTATCTTATTATGAAGGTATATTGCAATTTGGGCTATTTATTGTCCCCCCTTCTATTCTGCTGCACTGTGTGTCTTTGTGAGAGACACACTGCCCTTCATGAGACACAGAGAGTGAACAGAAGAGCAGCAGCACAGAAATTAACTTGACTTTCAGTGACAGAGAAAATGCATGAGCGACTCTCAAACTGAGCTGAAATGAAGCGGGAGCACAGGGATTAAGTAAATAACATAATATCTTGTTTTGTTCTGGCGGAGCAGGAAGTCCTGTTTGTAGGGCTGCTCTCCCCAGACAGTGTTGGTGGAAACACGGGATATCAAGTTGTTACGGTGTGAGATGAACTTTTATGAAACACGTGTGCGCACAACCAGGTGGGTTTTCTTTGACATTTGCGGGGATTATGGGCTGTGAATTCATCCCCAGGAGGGTCGGAGTGAAACCAGGGAGCTCTATTGTGACGTTCCAAGGTGTCTCAGGAAAAACGTTGAGCGCAAATCACCTGAAAGGTGGTGACATTACAATTCGGTTCTCTAACATGCCAACACGCCCACTTACAGAGCGTTTAAAAACGCACAAGTTTCTCGCCTATGACAACGCAATCGTAGCTCTCCACCACGCCTCCTCGCTGGATTTGGCTCCCTGTGACGTCTTTCAGTTCCCTAATAATTTGTAACAAACTTCTGTGCGCTCTCTGCTCAAATTTCAGGTGCATAAACCATCACAGACGCACACAGTCCGCTGCTCACAAAAACTTGTGTAACTCAGGAACCGAAGATGATCAATCGACGGAATTTGTACCACTTATTTATTGGGGTTATAACTTGTCTCCTGGTCCATGCACGTCACAATGCTGTGCTCCATTCCCGCACACGAGCAGGAGTCCTGAAACTTATTGATCTACCTTCATATATATAGACAATCAATTATGATAAAATAAGTCATACTATCCAAAATGATGAAAAAACTAACAAATTAGAACTTTTACTATTAATGCACCATCCCATGTTTGACCTTTTTCCGGCGTATCATTAGCAGTCTTGATATCAAGATATTTTTGTTATTGTAAGAGCCAAAAAACATTTGAATATAGTTTTACATATCTTCTCTGGAGCTCTACCAAAAATGCCTCTGCAGTGATCGTTTCACACCTGGTTTTAACTTCCACCGGAGACAAATGGGGTTAACGGATACACCGCTTTTATTGGTGAATGGGGCCGAACCAGCCATCTCCCTGGCCTTCATCCTCCCGCTGCGCAGACATCTGGCACCGTCGGCGTGACAACAGGCTCACTCCTGAGTATAAGTCATCTGTGCTTGTGTTATAATTATAGTAGATGGCTCATTCCACAGTAACTTTGAAAAATGTAGTTGGAGGTGCAAACTCTGAACTTGATTTTATACAGTGGGGTTAAACATTTGTAAGTAATGTCAGCTTATGTTAGTACATTTAATGTCATGAGCTTGTTCAGTGACCAGAAATCAGAGGAAAAAGCAGATTTTTTTTTTTTTTATGCGCATCATTATAGTTATCTGCCCCTCCAACCCAATAAATGATGGTGAATATTTTCTTTCTTCGGCATGTAATGTTAGAATTACTGACCCTCTCTGCAACATTGGCGGGTAGATATTAACAGGATTATCTACACTTTCCCACGTCGGTCCGAACCACAATGAGCCGAACTACATGTGTAAAAGGCATGAAGTGAGCAGGAGGAAGTATAGGGAGACAAGCGAGAGACTGATTCAACTCCACCTGAGAGGATTTAATGTAATTTTATGCATGCTTTCTGCATGCATGTTGCAGTCATTTCAAAACTCATCGTAGATGACATTGACGGATTTAATAAACAAAACCAGCCATCGAGTCAAATTTTTCCTGGTCATGTTTTAGAGAAATGGACCTCAGAAGATGAGTGTGATTCATCCATTTGCAGTCTGCCTCAAATCATTTTGGCTATATGGATGGACTAGCACATGGACAGCAGTCCAGCAATTGCTTGTGCCATTGTTAAAAACAAAATGATCAAATCATCTCATACACTGGATTTCGTTCTAATGTATGTGTTGCATGTACTACAGGTTAAGAAACCCACTTGAAAGTCTTTATTGTTTGCAACTAGTCCAACTTGAGAAAGTGTATGTAAAAGCACTGTTCAAAGAGTAGGAAAAAAAGGCCAGTGCGCTGAAATATAATACAGATCTTTTAATAAACTGTATTCAAATTTGATCTGTGATGATGCAGGAAAAAAAAACAATATCGGAAAATTAAACGATTACTGATATTTTATTTGCTACACACATGTTCTAACCTGAGCAACTGTGAGGAAAAAAAATAGTATTTTGTTGCAGACTGAGAGGAAAGAAGTGGATTTCTAGGCTGGCCAATGTGCTCCTGCTTAGAACTAGATTCTGTTTCTAGTGGCTCAAACATGTAAGCCTGAACAAGTCGTATAAAACTGCTGGATGGAGCATCCTTTTCCCAGATTGTTGCAGGAAACAGGCGGGTGGTTTCAGCGCCTTCAGCAGACACACCCCGGCATTTGACAGCAGAGTACTGTTTATTTGATCACAATTTTAATATACTTGTTGATGTGGTTTAGCATTGTCTTGTTGAAATAAAGCAAGGCCTTCACTGTAAAAGACGTTGTCTGGCAGGCAGTATATGTTCCTCCAAAACCTGTATGTATCATTTAAGCAATATTACATGAGAGTAAGCCTTACCATTGCCCTTTAATAAAGTTGTGGTATCCAGAAGACACAGATTAAGAAAAAAATCTAAAGATATCCTAATTTTTAGTCCAGCATAATATTAAGCAAGCAACAAAGAGCTTGCACTTGACACGATACATTTCTGTTAAACTCTCTCTACAACTAAAGAAGTCTTTCAATTGCAAGCGCGTCGGTCCCAAACGCCTCGGTCCTGTCATGTCAAAAATTATGTTAAAGCACACCCTCGAGTGTAATATTGCAATTATACAACAAGTTACCAACTAAATATAATATGTCATCAAAATGTATTCATATTGTGGGGCAATTCGCTCTCAAAATATAAACGTTTTGTTACTGTGATTTCCATGGCAATACATGGGTAATGACTAAGAACTGGAAAACAATCAGTCGCATCAGTAGACATATGTAATGTATGCAAGAGATCCGATTTCGCCAAATGGGACACATTTAATAGGCCTATAAAAATTAAAGACAACATTATATTGCATATCATATAAAATTCAAATTCAATATATATTTCCATTGAGAAGGAGGAATGATATTTCTAGTGACGAGCAGGATGTGTATTTATGCTGATTTGAGCATGTTCCAAAGTTGACCAATCAGATTTCTGGGTCGGAACTACTTGTTGTATCATTCAGCATTACTGCTCGTGTTTAACAAGGTCAGCCGCACTGCATTTTATTAGGTCCTGCGTGTCTCCACTCTACTCTTTGTCACAATGTACCGCCATGGTCACCCATCCCTGTCCTCCCTCAGCCCAACCCCGTTATGGTACGAATATAAAAATCAGCTGCTGTGCAGTCCGAGTTGTGCATTTAGCAGGTGTTTTGCAACAACTCCCTTCATGATTCCAGAAGTCAGATTTGATAAAGCTGAACATTTGCTGCTGTCTCCCTTGGCCATGAACAAGAGGGGAGATTTGTCTCCTCCCTTTATCTGTAATGTCACGTCAATGTACAGCCTTTTAGTGACTGAACTGGAAAAGATGGTGGAGCTGACTGTATGGGAGAACCCATGGGGATTTTCCAGGGATCACGGTACATTGCCATGACAGCTCAAGCCAAAAAAGACTAGCTTCAGTTCACGGTGCCAATCCTGAGATATTAGAATTGTGTCTCCTGAAGGCGAAGAGGAAATTCGCATTTAGTTCAATCGGTATTGGGGGGCCATCTGGATTCCCTCAATGTTAATTCTGGCAGTTCTGCACATACACTTACATGCACTGAGAAACACACACGGATAATGCAAAAGAGGCACAAATTCTGAAATACACAGCTTCTATGTCAGGTTCAGATTATTATGTTGTGTGGCTGCAGGTAAAAAGTGACCTTCTGGCTGATGATGTGAGGAAAATAAACAGAACAACTGACAGAGGAGAAAAAGAGAGGGAGTGATTCCATTTCAGCAAAGTGCAAAATAAACACCACAAAAAACTAACCAGCGGTAAACACAAAATCATATCTTCTTTTTTTTTCTTTTTTTTTGGACAAAGTTTTCACTCACTTACACAGGGTGATATTAACCAAAATATATACAACCCCATTAGCAAAACAGTTGGGATTGTGTAAAATGTAATATAAAAACAGAATGGGATGATTTGCAAATCATGTAATCCTATATTTAATGGAAAATAGACAACATCGAAATGTCTATTGTTTTATGAAAAAGAAACCCCTGGTCGAATATCTCAACTAATTAGGTTAACTGACAAGAGGTGAGTAACATGACTGGGTAGAAAAATAGTCTCTCAGCAGTGAAGATGGATAGGAGTTCCTCTGTGAAAGACTGTGTGGGCAAATAGAGCAACAAGTTAAGAATAATGTTCCTTAACATAAAATTGCAAAGAATTTGGGAACGTCACCATCTACAATACATGATAACATAACAAGATTGAGAGAATCTGGAGAAATCTCTGTACGGAAGGTAACAGACTGAAAACCATATTAGATGTCTGTGACCTTGGTGGTGGAGGCACTGCATTAAAAACAGAAATGATATAGACAGAAGCAATATCTATTTGATAAAATAAATAGTACAGACTTATTTTAGTGTTTAGATATTTGCTTGATAACATAAGGTGTTCGTGAATAGCACAATACTGACGCTACTGCCTGGACATTTTACAAATGTATTTTCAGCAACTTACAAACAAAACAATGCTAACTAGTAGCCTTATCATCTGAAACAAGCTAACCTTACCTAAACTGCAACATCACAGTAATGTGAGATATATGTGCTATGGAGTGTTATTATAATTACCACCATCTTACCTTTGTGGTTGATTTTGTTCAAAATTCTAGCAAACATAAATCAAGCAGGGGTCGAGCAGGAATGTGAATGATTTGGCATCAGTCTTGAATCATTTCAGGTCGTAGCTTCCTCTACCTCAGCACACAGCATGTGCACGAGCAATGATTGACACTCCGTCAGACACTCCTTGTGGCTCTGATTGGTTGTCTTTACCCGGAGGCAGTGGATTGTTGAAAATAACATTAGGTTTGAGCCGCGGGAGCCTGATTTTTTCACAGATCATCTGTCTCATGCACTACTATTAGAGCTAGGGATGGGCATGTAAAGCAAAAGTACTATTCGACATTCGCACGTAACTATTCAATTATTAATCAGATAGTCGCCCACCAGCAGCTGCAGCAAGACAATGAACCCAAACACTCAAAGCTTTGCAAGAACTACTTGAAGAACAGAGAAGACGAATGAGTGCTGATTGTCATTGACTCTACTCCATAGTCACCTAACCTGAGGCTCACTTAACATTTACAGCTTGTAGAGTGAGAAAGCTAAACATACTTAAACACAAGAAGCCCTTTGGAATAACCAGATCATACTGAGAAAACATGGGCAAAATGGACTAGTGGCAAAAAAGCCCCCAAAACATAGCAGAGACTCTCATACTGAGCTGAAAAGAAACGGGTGCACATAAATGAAGTGAAAAACAATCTATTCAGTTACCTTAAGTAAGTTCTTAACCTGTGGGAAACACTGACATCACATGCAGTGATTGACAGAGCCCTTATTGAAGTAACCCTTGCCATTTGTTTACGCTCACATAGAAAAAAAAAACATCTAGGTGCACACACACCATACTTAGATGGAACATTTTCCTACTGTAGCACAGCCAAGAGCTTCAGGACATTTAACTTGCGTGCTGAACAAATTAAATCTAATGACACACATTGAGAGCCGCAAAGTTTACAGTCCTGATGAGCCCGAAGATATTCCTGCTCACATTACATGAACATATGACAGACAAACCATGTGCACTGCATACAAAACCGCAGCTTCTATAAGCACATGCTTAAACACACTTAACCCACATGTCATATCAGATGTTAATTAATCAAACAGAATCCTGGAGTATTTCCTAGAGTCTATTTAGTGGATTGAGGCCAGATACATGCACAAATATGTACAAAAGGTCATATAGGAGCTGGCATGCATGCATGTTCACACAATTAAGTGTGGATATGGGGCTATTCATCTACACATACACACACACACACACACACACACACACTCAGAGAGGTTAAGCGCTGACTGTAATGAAATGAGTAATCAGTTGTGTCAGATAGCTTGTCTGCCAGGAGGAGAGAAGAGAGTGTGTGCCAAGCACAACCCCTCCTCCTCCTTCTCGTCTTATGTCCTCTTTTTCTTCTTCTTACGTCTCCTACTTCAGTATCTCTAACTCCTTTGGCAAAAGGATAGTAGGGAAGTGCAACACCGTTTCTCCCTCAGGGCGACAGGGCAGAGAGGAGCTTCTGCCAAGATATCACGCCTCCTCTCCACTTTCCTCCTCTCACTGAGGTTAAATCTGAGGAGCATATGGCCGATCACCTCCTCATCTGGATCCAGAAGACACATGAGGAGACGAAGCGGCTCAGTGCGCATTTGACAGACGGCAGCATACATGAGGCAGCCATGTCCAAACTTTGGGTTAAAGTCATGTGCAAGGTTAAGCCAGACAAGCAGGAAATGTTCACAACATGATATTATAGTAAAAAGTCAGTCACATGGGGAAACTGATCGGTGGCTATAATTCCAGAGTTGGATAATCACAAGAAAAACCCTAAGAGTCTGTAATAATGCTCCTGATCAGCCAGTGTACTCCTCCAAAGCTGCTCCTCTGTCACATATTTATGTTGTGAAGTGGAAGTGTCTCATGAGGACTCCTTCAAACGGAACACTTTACTGTCCAAAACTTTACTGTATTAGAAAACAGGAACACAGTGAAGAGAACGTGCTTTGCACCAGACATCTTGTTCCTCTTATCATCTCCACGTTAGCAACAAAAAGCCACAGAGCATGTTACTTCCTGGCACTTCAAAATAAAATAATTTCCTGTTGACGCTTTTCACAGTAAAACTAAATTATTTTCATTACGCTTCTCATATTTACAGCTAAACAAAATAAACAGTCTGCTCTAACAGCTTTGATATGAACTGTAAATCAAAGTAACATGAACCATATTATTTATGTAATCTTAACCAAACAATTCAGAACAGTTTATGACCTAAGTTGCAGCAGCTTACTAACAACTTTGCATTACAATTTACCATTTTGTGTTTCTCTGAGATAAACTGGTAATATACAAGGCTTCTCTACTCAATATGGGTCAGATACCCAGATGTAATGTAACATGTTGCTATGATTCCCCTGACTGCAGTCCCCTGAGCTCGAGTTTTACCATCTTTTAGTATATTGTTTTGTTTTTTAGGGACGTCTACTGGGCTGTTTTAGTTCTCTTTCACCATCGTCATCAGTGTTGCTTCACAACAAGCAGCTGTTTTCAGCATTCAAACTAAATTTTGAAACATGGTTCGATATGCCTCACACCAAACAGCAGATGAAATATCAAAATAGATCATCGTTGCATTACGTAACCCATTTCTTCAATTCCTCTGTCACATTTCCCAAGAACCCTAGCAGAGCTGGTTGGTGGTGAATCGTGGGCGACTGCTTAGGGCTATGCTTCCCAGCCACCCTCGCTTCCTGGCTGCTCAAGAGTTTCATGCTGGAGGGAGAGAAGAAGCTTGGGTCATACCAGATACTAAGGGCTGGCTAACTCTAGCAGCTATAGCAGGGTTTCCATGGTGCGGAACCATGCTTCAAATTCATTGAGCCTCGCCTCCATCGAGGCAAATACATGTATTAGATGTACCCTTATCCTTCAAGAAGCAGATGAATAACTAAACATAAGTCAGACTGAGCAAGAGTGAGGATGATGGTGAAAGGAGGAAAGAGAAGACATTGCTAAGGAACCAGCAGATCAAATGGCTTGTAAATAAGTGTGGGATTAGCGAGAAAGCCAGTACAAGAAGAAAAGCGCTATAAGTGCTTCTGCAGAACCAGTGTCAGTTTGAATGTAGGGTAAATTGCCCTTTTGTCGGACATTTGTTGCATTTCAGACTTCTGGATTATATTATGAAATGAAGCCAGTACCTAAAATCCACAACCAGTACCATTTTAAAATCCTCAAAATGTATCCTAATTATACCTAAAGAGAAAATGCAGATATCACACTAATAAAAGAAGTAGTTGGCATATAAGTACTCTAAATGCTAAACTGTCTATGACAATCTGCATTTCCTAATGTGGGACAGCTCTGTTTGAAATGTGGGACACTGAAAAGTCTATGCTAAAAATCCTAAATCAATGTAATAAAAACTTCAGGTCAGAAATATTCAAGGCTAAATGTACAATCTTATGTTCAGTAATTTTACCACTTACAATGTCATTGCTGTTACAAAACCCCATCTTAAAAGGTGTGGCTATTACATTGAGAATCCAACAAGCATCCAATAATAGAGTAAAATAATTGTGATGCCTTTATTAGAAAAATATTAAGTTGATTATCATAGATAACTTTACAGATCGTCCCAGAGAAACAATTGAATGTAGCTAAGCATTCATGAATAAATAACAGCAATTAATAATAAAGTGATCAAGGTAAATGTGTGTGTGAAAGTGCCATGGATGAAAATGAGTGTGCCACTTCAGATCTGACTAGAAAATCCCACCTCCTCGTTGACTGGCACATGTCATGTTCTCACAGCATTTGACCAAGATGCAGCTATCCCCAAATATTAGATGAAATCAATTGCCCCTCACCTTAAATTTGTAAAATATTGACAAAAAACTTAATAAAAAAAGCATTTGTATTGTGTAATCCGTGCCTCTCCACACTTTCATGCATGACTGAATTACTTTTAAAACTGTCCCATCTTAGTTAAATCATACTGTCCCACTTTTCGAAACCACATTTCCTAATATGGGGACATTAAAAAATTTGATGCAAAATAAAAAACATACAGTATGTTGTTGGGATGGGCATTTCAAAACTACTATTTGTAATTTGCTCCGAAGTATTGGTCTTTTAATTGTATATTGCAAAAGTAATTTTCTACTCCTGTACCAGTGTCTGTGGTACAAAAAAAACACCTTGGCTGATAAATGTGTAAAAATAAGAGCTTTTCGAGTACAGAGTTCAACAGTGCACAATGCGGTCTTGCCACCAGCTTGCAAGGAGAAAAGGTTAAAATTATAAGAAAAAAAGCTAAAAAGAAAATATACCCTGAATACATGGAGGTACCGCTGCAGAGAAACAAGGAGATTTATCGCAGAATAAATACAAAATTAAACAATATATGTGTGAGAAAAACTTAAGAGGATGCCACTAAACCAATTGAAGACACAGCCATGACTTTAAGTCATAGGCAACTTTTACAACTGCTGCTGGAGCTTTTCTTGGAGCAGAAGCCTTATACCTTTCCTGAGAGCTCTTGTTAGATTTGTGTAAAGAATGCAATTCATGTCCAACAATGTGCCTTCTACAGCGAGGCCACACGGCCAAAGCAACTGAAACAGTTTTAATATATTTGACATTTTTTAAAGTGGTAAAATCCTGAAAAGACAAGATCTTGGAAAAGTAATTATTCTCCATTAAGGTCTTGTTAAAAATCTGAGTATTGTGTCATTTACAGCACAGTACAACAGCCAGACAGTTTTAGTGCTACCTCTGGCTATTCATGATCCACCCATGCTTCATTCAGCAGGGTGTTGTATTCCAATACGATCCCATTGACTATGCAGCCTGGTTCAATTACTAAGAGGAGCAATGTGATAATCTGATTAAAGAGAAATGGATTTCCCCTTAAAATGGTCACTGCTCTGTGAGGGGTGCTGGTGACAGGGGGGGAAATAGACACATGAGTAGGCACAGCATCACAAAAATGACCGAGGAGGGATTAGTGAGTGTTTGAGGCAATGTGAGAAGGAGAGAGAGAGAGAGAAATGAAGTGACGACTAAAAGACATACTAGGGCAGAGAAGCATGGATGGGACACATTTACACTCACGCCAGAGGAATAAAGGGGGCAAATCGAAGACTATTGCTCAGCATTCAGCCCAGCAGCAATCACTTCATTGCTAGTCAGCCATACACACACACGCACACACACACACACACACACACACACACACACACACACACACACACACACACACACACACACACACACACACACACACACACACACACACACACAGCCTTTTAAAGCAAATTTCAATCAGGATATTTCATTATTCTCATCTTTTTTTAATCAAAAGAATTTGTCACTACCATCAAAATAGTCATTTAGTTAAATGGTCACCCATTTAACCAGCAAGCCACAGACCTGACTGCATGGTCAGGAAGCCAGTTACAGTGCCACCCAGCTGGGCATCAGTTGTCAAATTAAGCCTTTTAACATCAGCCATTTACCTAGCAAAGAGGTCACTGAGTAAATTCTGTCATCCAGGCTCAACAGTCTTCACTGTACCAGGTCAATCTCAAAGTCAGCTAAATAGACTATTGATCACTTAAACAATACTTTTTTCAGCATCTCATTTATCCTATCAACCAGTCACACAGTCAACCCATAAGTCCCCCATCAGTATTCTGAGTAAATTAGATGGTTTACTGTTTCCTGCTCAGTTACCAAGTTATTTTGTTGTCTCCTATTCAGTCATCAGGTCACATTGTCAGTCATTGAGTTCCCTACTCAGTAATCCCGTCCCCTTAATCACCCAGTTATCTTGTCCGATAGTGAGTCACTTAGTGACCTCAGTTATTGCATTACCGGGTGAGACATTCACCCAATCAGTCACCTTATTTCCTTGTCCTCCATTACGTCATTTACATTATCTAGTCATCTTTAGCTAGTCACTAATTTTGTCAACAAAGATAGTCAACTATCCACTCATCTTGTTCGTCACCATTCAGTCATTGTGTCACTAAATTGTCTCAAGTCATTTATTCAGACATCTTGGCACATGGTTAGTTATCCAGTCATCTAAGTCACGTCACATTCTCAATCATCCTGTCACCTAGTCAAAAAATAATCTGCTGCCTTTCAGTCATGTAGTCAACCATTCTGATAAAAGCCACAAACAGTAACTACTCAATGATTTATCTAGACAATTATCACTTTGTTAGTCTCCAAGTCATCTAGTCAGTCGTTTTGGTACCTGATCGAGTCACCAAATTCATCATGTCACGTAGTTCGACAGTCAATTGGATAGTGACCCTATTTTCTACTCCTCAACTGAGTTATCTTAACATCTTGAGTCACCTACTTATTTATCAAGTCGTATTGGTTCTCTGCCACCCTAGTCAGTCTAGTCAACATGTCAGATAGTCAACTAGACACTAGGGCTGGGCAATATGGCCCTAGAAGAATATCACAGTATTTCTAGGTATAATCTGCAATAGCAATATTCTTGACAGAATTTCTGACAAAATGCTGCATAATGGTATGATGTCATTACATCAACAGGGGGGAGTATTGCCCTTACCATTTTTTTTTTTTTTTTTTTATTATATAAAAAAATTACACCTGTATTGTCCTTAACATTATGATATGGAATACCCATACTGGACACCCATTTACTCAACTAGTTGATAATTAAATCAACAAGCTGACTTAGTCAGTGAGTCACCTACTTAGTGACATCAGAAGTCTTCTACTCACCTTTTTTACTCAGTCAGTCATCCTGTCATATAGTTTAGTGAACGACTCGGAGATTCATCTTATTCCATTGTCAGTCACCAAGTTATCTAGTTGCCTTGCCAGTCATTCAGCCACATACCACTAATACCGTGTCAGCATTCGCTTGTTGGTTTGAAAATGCTTTCAGCCATGTAACCAGGTGTTACATTTATTATAATCTGACTGTGAACAAATTAAGTTCATCCAACTGTCACTGCAAAAAAAAGGGTTTGTCTTTCTATCCTGCATCCTCAAAAGTCCTTTGCTGAGTCTTCATGTGTGTTTGCTTTGTGCAGTGCTTCCACACATTATGGTCTCATGTTCCTAATCTGTGCCATTTTACTGTGATAGCTTTCTTTTTCCCTAGTTGTATTCTAACTTGGAGAAAAAAGGGATATTACCTCACACTGAATTAATGTTAACATGTGTTAGTATTAACTTGCCCAGGGAGAGCATATAAAAAGAAAAAATTGGCTAAATTTAGTACATTTACATCACAGCCTAATGACGCTTTCGAACGTGTATTTTCCTTGTTAAATAAATAAATAGAGAGACGGCATGACAGAGACATTGTTGAATCCCTGCAGTGCACGTGTGTGTGTGTGTGTGTGTGTGTGTGTGTGTGTGTGTGTGTGTGTGTGTGTGTGTGTGTGTGTGTGTGTGTGTGTGTGTGTGTGTGTGTGTGTGTGTGTGTGTGTGTGTGTGTGTGGCTGAGAAGGGACACAATATGGCACCATTAAGCCACTTCTAATAACATCACATTCGGCGTGGAGCCTCTAAGACCATAGTGGTCTTTGTGCAGGCCTGGATGAATGTGTCTGTGTATGTATATGTATATGTATATGGTACAGAGGTGTGGTTATTATCTGTGCATATCTGGCGATGGCCCCCATCTAAAATATACTTTGTGTGTGTATACAACTTGAATGTGACAGTGTTATTACTTAATTTTTGCCTATATGGTTTGTCTATATTGATTGTTGTATAAGCTTTGTGTCATTTGCTTGTGCTTCAAAAAATATTCAAGCGTGCATTCAAGTGTGTGTGTGTGTGTGTGTGTGTGTGTGTGTGTGTGTGTGTGTGTGTGTGTGTGTGTGCTGTAAGTACTGTATGAGCATACTGTACATGTGTATTTAGTGCAGATTAACTCTCAATAACTCCTGAATTACAAGTTAATAAAACCTAAACAATGCCTCATTCCTACCACAGGAAGGTACACAACGAGCTACAATCATAGGCAACAACCTCATTTTCACCAAAATGAGCAGTCTGTCGGAGCTGAACAAATAACACTGGTCTGTATATACAGTCGGCTATGACATGAGTGCAGGGACCATCTAAAAAGAGTAACACTGGAATTTTTTTTTTTTAATATATATATAGCATGATAAAATATATATTAATGTGTGACATTAGATTGAATAAGGCGGAAGTTATTGAATATATTTTTAATATCTATAGACACACTTCTGCACTCATTACTGTCTACAAAACCTTTTTTTCACATGGACATCACCTGCTTCACCTCAGCTACTGCAACTCCATACAGTACAGAATCTTGCATTTTGGGTTTAGAGCGTCAGAATGTAAACTCTTTTTGCATTCAAGCGATTCAGCTTTGACTGCAGACAACTTCCACCATACCTGGCTAGATGAAGAACAGGAAATCATCATTTAGCATGAAAATAATGACAATAGTGTCACTGTACTGATACAGACCAAGACGTGTACATGGTGTAGGCTATGCCCCTGGCAGTGATCATATGGGAACAAATCTGTGTTTTTATCAGTAGCTTTTGAAAGAGCTCACTTTCTTTCAGGTCTGGACCAAATCTGATCTGCTTGAGGGCAACACATAATGAAAGTTAATGGGGGTTAGGGATAGCCAACTAAAATATTCAATTGTTCATTAAAATGTCTGTTTTGGTCCTCCGGGTATGAGCATGTCAGAAAAACACTGACAATGTAAAGCCATTTCTTGGCTGACAAGCCAGTCAAATGAATGTAACCCGATCCCAGCAACAAGTGTGTGTGGAACGGTACTAAGAAATCACAATCATACATACAGGAGAGTGATCTCAACAGTCATGAACACATTTCTGATACAGCGCACTGTATGTTAAAGTTCTGTTACTTTGTGTATATTTGTATCTGTTCATGCTTTCTGCATTTTAACAGATCTTATAGAATTTGATCACAAGTGGGCAGTCTTGGATACAAATCTTACAAATTAGTAAATAACAACCAACTGGTATAATACGTGGGTCAATCAAAAATGTTTGAGAAAATTGAGTGTGTGCAGACATATTTGGAAGATGTCAGATTTACTGGATCTGCCCCAATTTACATTTTACAGTCTAATATTGTAAAGTGTGCTTACTGGACCATTTTTGTTCAACTTAAAACTAAATGTGAAAGCTGCAGAACAGATACTCTTACTTTTTACATTTTATTACTACAAAGTTGCAATAACAAACATGTTGCGGCAGTCGACATTAGAAACAGGAGGCTGACATGCCAGAAAATTATTCTATGAAGTAGACATTAACATTGCATGCTGTCCAATGAGATTTAATGTTTGGAACAATACAAAACATGTTTGCTTAAATTCCATTTGAATTAATTTTCATTTTGTTAGTAATTTCCAATGCTCAAAAAGATGATTTATTCAAATTTAAAGTGGAGCTCAGCTATCAAGTCATTGATGTCTGATTAAAAGGTTACAGATAAAATGTACAGAGTTAAATCATACATGCTGTATGATTTAGCAAAATGCATGTGTAATGGCACTTAAGGTACCTGAGCTACCATTGAACGTAATTCTAAGAGTTATACTTTTTGAGAGGAATGGAAAGGCATTGCATTTATATGTTTTGATCTGTTATGTCGAACAGAAATTGCGCCACAGCAGGTTATGTGTGTATAATAATGCATGTTGCATAAGTTAATGTATTCTGGTAAAAAGTGAACCATTGTCCGAGATAACTTATAAATGATCTCGCTAACCCCAGATCCTGCTTCAAAGTACAGGCCTCCAATCTCCAGTCCAAGTGTTATGTACACCCATCTCTACCGAAACTTCTTTGTGCTTACATGTGGCACAAAAATGTCAGCATTTCCTTCACTCCAAAAAGTTTTTGTCACATTACATAATCCAGCCAATAAAATTAAACTGGGAAACAAATCAGTAATACTATGTACAGTATATGTAATTTCTAGAAAACAGGGTTGAATTTGCAGATGTCCCCCAGATCTGGGGCTGAAGCTGGCATGAAAAATGTGCACACTTTCAGGATAGAAATTGGTCTGGAATGGGCTTGTTCTTCGTATTTTGAGAAGGGATCATGACAACAAAAAACTAAAATTTGACAAAGTTGTGATTTTAAATATATGAAAATTACTGCCAGAATGGAATTTCAAAATCTGGAGGTAATCCCGGTATAACAAAATAAGGGGCTCTGTCTGAACCATGCACATGAGGTTCTCTGGCCTATTTTTCAGCATGACAGCATTTCCCTTAAGAAATGTTTGATTTACTGCAAACACTTAGCTGAGCAAATAATATGCCAAAGAATCGTCAAAAGAGTGTCTTTGTATTATTTTAGGGAGATAGAAACAAGTACCATGAGGTGGACTTATCCCCAAAAAGATCATATTAGATTCTAAATTAACAATAAAAAACAACAACCTGCTGTATGATGGAGACATTAGCAGAAGAAACACATTGACTTGCGGTCGCAGTACTGAGACTTCAACAAACCCTGACACTCCCATATGGAAACACCATATGTCCTCATCAATACAACATAGTAATCCATAATACATACCCACACACAGTCTGCAAGATGATACATGTAGCAGCACACTGTAACAAACACACACACACACACACACACACACACACACACACACACACACACACACACACACACACACACACACACACACACACACACACACACACACACACACCAACATAAAGGCAGAACAGACACACACAGCATACACAAAGACATTAGCACACTCACACAGTTTAGTTGGTGTAATGACCCATTTGGCATTGAGCAGCATCTGTTTAGCAAATGAAAACTCGTAGTCGGGATGTTAGTAATTTTCTCCTTGACACAGTGAGCAAGCAGGGAAGGCAGGATCCTCTTTAGCACTCACAACCAATGACTTGTCCTGTTGTAGCACTCTATTGTCATTCATCTTCCTCCTCCCCATTTATTCTGTCACTAACCACTGTACACTGCCACACACACACAGCGCAGGAACATACTCTCCACTCAAACTTGTGCCAAAATGAAAACAATAACTCAGAAAAAAAAAAAATGTTCTGAAGTCAATGACAATGAAAAGAGATTTTTCCACATCAAAAAAAATAAAAACACATCTTCCCAAATTATTATTTCCGTCGTGTTACTTGTATTTTTTCCCTTCTTGCTCATTTTGAGGGAAGGTAAGGCAGAGACAACCTGCACTTTCTGGTCTGCCATGATCAACCAAGAAGCAGCCTGAAGTGAATGATGGCAACCACCTGCTGAGAGAAAAAGGCTTCACAGATTTCATTTTCATCATTACAAAGTTAAAAACACAAAGAACATACAGTAGGAGCAAAGATAATGATGAGTATCCAGCAGGTGAGCAGGGAAAGGTTCCTAAATGTAAAGCGCACATAATCCATTTGTTCGTAATGGTTCACTCCTAAAACTGCCCGTGTGGAGTGCACAAATAATGAAAAGCAAGAGGAGCATTGCGCAACACTTTATAATCATTTACTAAAACTTTGCAGGGGCATTGTATTATAATACCATTAACACTTTTTTCAATTGTATTCTCTGGCAATTTAATGCTGCAAATTAAATTTTAGCTCAGTCTAGTGTAGTGTGATTATCAATACATCAATAACTAAACTTGGAAAGTTCAAATTCATCCTCATTCAAAGATTCAAACCACAAATGGCAACTACAGAAGTTATGTTCATATTATCATCCATTGTGTAACTCAAAGTTAAGTCCTTTTTACAAAGCCAACTGATCTTAACCCTCCCATTGTCGTAGGATGAAAATGACCCGCAGCTGTGTTCAACCAAGTTCTATTTTATTTTTATATTTTTTGGGAACATTAAAGAAATCCTCACAGCCTCCTATAAAAATAAAAATATAAAATAAAATAGAACTTGATTGAACACAGCTGTGGGTCATTTTGACCCTACGACAATGGGAGGGTGTGTTCTGGCACAATTCTATCATCGCCAGCGTCAAGGTTTTCAACAATTTGCGCTACAGTAGGTCTGCTGTGGGATCAGCCTTTGCTTCCAATGTACAGCAATAAGACTTGAGCACCCATGACCGTGTTGCTGGTTCACTGATTGTTGTTCCTTGGACCACTTTTGGAAGTCACGAAGCACTAAATACAGACAACACCCCACAATAACCGACAATTTGGAGATGCTCTGACCAAGTCGCCTTGCCTACATATTTTGCCCTTTGTCAAAGTTGCTCAGATCCTTAAACTTGCCCATTTTTCCTGCTTCCAACACCGCAGCCCTATTCTTGGTCTCGGAATTATGTTCCTCTTTCAAATTCTCATTTCTTACCTAGCAATTGGAAAAAGTTTGTAAAAGAAGATGAACGGTTAAGGAGTCGAAATGGTATTATGACGTATAACCTGCTCGTGCACACACAAGACACGTACAGGTAGTCCCCCTTATCCTTTCAGTTTTCCTAACTCTGACTGTATCACTCTGTATGTTCCCGTTTTTCCTCTTATCTCCTTTTACAGATATTCACTTATTGTAAATGGTAAACCAAAAAAGAAAAAACATTTTTAACCTTATTGTAATGCATTGCTTTACTTGTGCTTTACCCGAGTTCTGTTTTATAGGATATTCTAACTATTTAGAATATAAAATTTGAAAAAAAAAAAAAAAGGGAAGTGTTCACAACTTTTAATCGTTCCAAACATACTTGTCATGTTTTTATATATTGTAACAGATTAATGTATTAATTGTGGTACAGCTTCAAGTTGAGCAAACATAACTCGAGGTGTTAGAGGTGAGGAAAGCCAGCGCAATCTCCTGGCATCAAATACTGTAAATTTGTTAAAGCCCTTGGCTTCAGAGAGATACACAAAAGGTGCTCACTCACTTTGCATTTACACATTTGCTGATGATAGTTCATTAAAGCATATCTTGCTTCAACCTTGTTTTGGATACCATACATGAAGCTGCACAAATGCTGCCTGCTACTTCAAGTAATTTATCCTTCAATTAACAAGTACCATTTGCATTTGTTCCCATTAAAGAGCTTTGTATCCTTCCTATCTGTGCCGATAGCTATATATCCTAAATTGCTGTGCTCCATCCTATACAAGACTTGGCACACATGGAGGTTCAGTGATGCTGCTGCTGAGGATGTTTCTTCACTTTGGCCCACTGCATTAAATGTATCGTGTCTGTCTTCCTATCTTGATCCTTTATCTAAATGTGATGAGCCGTTTGTATGCAAAATTCCTATCTGTACCTTTCTGTCTTCAGTAATGGATGACAATGACCAATTATTTGTAATTGATTTACAACATAATTTAAAGTGAAATGTACACTTTAACATTCAAGAGCAAAATCCAAAGTAAATGATCCTATAAAAGCTATATTCTCTTGATTCCCTGGCTGTAAAGGATGTAAAACTATATTTAGAATCCTTGAGTTTCAGAGGTCATGTCCTCAAGGTACAGAGTTTTCAACACATATTGCCAATTTTTTGTAAATATAATTCTAACTGTATTCAAAGCACTACATCATACCTTTAGGTTTAGGGATGTTTTCATGACAACTATATTACATTTGAAAAAAATAAAAATGGCTGGTCCTTTATTGTGGGCATTAAATCACATGACTATTGACTATCATATGACCAAGCTCTCAGTTTCCCTGTTAAACTGAGATATTTGTCACCCAGGTGTCCCTCTCTTCTCCCTCTTCCTGTTCTTCTACCCCCTTATCATTTTACCCTCATCATCCTACCCCAAATTTACCTCTTCCTCTCTCCCCCCTTCCTTCACATTGATTTCAGAATTTCCCTCCATCTCTCACCTTTTCCATCCTTTATTTCTCCATCATTGGCTACCTCTGTCTCTTCCTCTCTCCTCGTACAATGTTTAGCAGTCATAAATCATCGTCCCAACATGTTTCTCTGATAACATTAGACATGAATGAATAATAAATGGCTACTCTCCTATTTCCTCTTACTTATTGTCATCTTATGTCACTAAAATGAATGAAGGGGATTAAAAAGTACTGGCAGGGGTGTCAGTACAATCATATCATATTCTCCTTTTGGAGGTATGTGTTTGTTTTACTTTCAAGTAAGCAGAAGTGGTTTCTTGTCAGCTACCAAGTAAATATTTTCAATTTCCATTTTGTGGAAACTGAGATTGTTAGGAAGACAAACTGAGTAAACAGGGAATATCAAACATGTCAAAACTGAACACTACAGTATATCACGCATGAGTGGAAATGAGTGAGAAATGCCAGATTTGTATATTTGTCTTGTTAAAAATATGTTTTGCAGCACACACTATAAAAAAAAAAAAAAAAAGACAAATCCTTTGATCCAACACCTGAACAACAAGATGTTAGACTGGCATACTACAGTTTATATGGCCATTCATTATGACATATGAAGGATTGGACATAATAATATAATGTGGTTTGAGGTTCTTATTAATTGTGAGATTCAGGGTTTCAGATACCGTAAAGTACGTTAGCAGACATCATTGACACTTCTTGTATTTATTATTCTCTTCTGTTCAGATTCTGACATGCAGTCATTTATTTCTGGAAGGGAATTTGTTTTGACATGCAGCTTCATCAAATATTCACTGGTCAAATTGTCAATCAAAATTATGATGGACAGTGAGTGTAGTAATGGATAAAGAGTGAATGACAATATTGTAATAACATATTATGATAAAATATCAAAATATGAGAGGTTTTCAAATTATCACAATCTCTAGATGAATGCCAAACCATTGACCGACATTTAAAAATGTGTATTTGCTCATTTTTAAGACAGTTTTAGGGGTTTATAGCACTCATTTTACTTAATGTATGCACATAAAGTAAATTTCATCATCAAACATTAACAATACAGTATAACATTAACAATAATGAAAGTGTCATTTGGAAGCTCCCCTGGGAAATGTTTTGGCAAAAACTTGGCATTTAATCCATTTACAGTGCATCCGGAAAGTATTCACAGCCGTTCACTTTTTAAACATTTATTCCAAAATGGATTAAATTCATTTTTTTCCCTCAAAATTCTACACGCAATATCCCATAATGACAAAGTGAAAGTAGTTGGTTTAAATTTTTTGCAAATCTATTAAAAATAAAAAATGAAAATATAATACGTACATAAGTATTCACAGCTTTTGCTCAATACTTTGTTGAAGCACCTTTGGCAGCAATTACAGCCTCAAGTCTTTTTGAGTATGATGCTATAAGCTTGGCACCTATTCTTGGGCAGTTTCTCCCGTTCTTCTTTGCAGGACCTCTCAAGCTCCATCAGGTTGGATGGGGAGCGTCGGTGCACAGCCATTTTCAGATCTCTCCAGAGATGTTCAATCGGGTTCAAGTCTGGGCTCTGCCTGGGCCTCTCAAAGACATTCACAGAGTTGTCCCGAAGCCATTCCTTTGTTATCTTGACTGTGTGCTTCGGGTCGTTGTCCTGTTGGAAGATGAACCTTCGCCCCAGTCTGAGGTCCAGAGCGCTCTGGAGAAGGTTTTCATCAAGGATGTCTGTCTCTGTGCTGCATTCATCTTTCCCTCCATCCTGACTAGTCTCCCAGTTCCTGCCGCTGAAAACCATCCCCACAGCATGATGCTGCCACCACCATGCTTCACCGTAGAGATGGTATTGGCCAGGTGATGAGCGGTGCCTGGAGGAATCCAAACATGACGCTTGGCATTCAGGCCAAAGAGTTCAATCTTTGTTTCATCAGACCAGAGAATTTAGCTTCTCATGGTCTGACAGTCCTTCAGGTGCTTGTTGGTAAACTCCAGGTGGGCTGTCATGTGCCTTTTACTGAGGAGTGGCTTCCGCCTGGCCACTCTACCATACAGACCTGCTTGGTGGAGTGCTGAAGAGATGGTTGTCCTTCTGGAAGGTTCTCCTCTCTTCACAGAGCAACATTGGAGCTCTGTCAGAGTGACCATCGGGTTCTTGGTCACCTCCCTGACTAAGGCCCTTCTCCCCTGATCGCTCAGTTTGGCCGGGCGGCCGACTCTAGGAAGAGTCCTGGTGGTTCCAAACACATTTACAGATGATGGAGGCCACTGTGCTCATCGTACCCTTCCCCAGATCTGTGCCTCGATACAATCCTGTCTCGGAGATCTACAGACAATTCTTTGGACTTCATGGTTTGGTTTGTGCTCTGACATGCACTGTCAACTGTGGGACCTTATATAGACGGTGTGTGTCTTTCCAAATCATGTCCAATCAACTGAATTTACCACAAGTGGACTCCAATCAAGTTGTAGAAACATCTCAAGGATGATCAGTGGAAACAGGATGCACCTGAGCTCAATTGTAAGTGTAATGGCAAAGGCTGTGAATACTTATGCACGTGATTTTTTTTCATTTTTGATTTTTAATAGATTTGCAAAAATTTCAAAAAAATGTATTTCACGTCATTATGGGGTATTGTGTGTAGAATTTTGAAGAAAAAAATGAATTTAATCAATTTTAGAATAAGGCTGTAATATAACAAAATGTGGAAAAGGTGAAGCGCTGTGAATACTTTCCGGATGCACTGTATGCCTGGGTTATTAGATGCCTCAGGTCTCCAGCCCCCTGGCACTAAGTATTAACGGTATTGGAATTTTTTTTTAAATAGGCTATGTTTTTGTCATTTATAGATGAAAATGTGTTATTCCAAATTTATAAAGTGTTCTCATTATTGAGTTTATGAAAATGCACATATGGCCATAGCATAACAAACATGCCCAAAACATACAGGAGAAAAATTCATTATTTCTGACTGTAAAAGCTTCAGTCCACACATCAGCTCAATGAGTGGAAAACAACACTCGTCAACAGTTGCTGAAAATGAACAGTGGTAAACTTTAAGCTGCAACAGTGGGACACTATGTCACATGCGAACCCCCTCCAGTCTATGATGTTTCTTCAATAAAGATGTTGTTGCTACGTTTTAATGCTGTGACAATATTTTACAGCCAGTTTTGATGGTATTTATTATTATGATATTACTGTGACACCCCCGACACACGCGCACATGTATAAACGTGTGCACATGCACAAACAGCCAAAACGTTATTCTCTATTAAACACAAGGGGAGATATTCAGCTCAAAAGGTAAAAATGGAAGGTTCACAAGCCTGCCAATGTAGGCACACCTCTGAATAAAGAAAATCGCACAGTTATGCCATGGACAGGGCCCACACACAGTCAGTCAGTAACACATGTTCACATCTCAGCCTCACATTTTCAGATCACACACTCATGCTGCCAGTTAGCAACACCTGGACTAATCAATCAACATTACCCTGTGTCACAGACCTAATGTGAAATGAATGAGAGTCACAAAGGTTCAGAATTTGAGATTCAGTGACCAAATGCATTAAATTGATAACAAAGATATCAGAAATCACCCACTTACCATTACGCATGTTCATAACAAAAAAATTGTCTGTGGGTTTAATGCCACATAGCAATGTTGCCCATGTCCAGGTCCTGGGTTCTGTCAGTGTTTACAGCCAACAGTATCTGGTTCCTGAGTCCCCACTGCTCCTCAATTAGTTGTTCACTGCGCGGCGACTTTGGACGATCTGTATTCTCGCTACGCACGTAGCTTTTGTAAAAACGTCTCTATGAATTCCCAATTGGCTGTGTATTTCTGAAGAACTGGCATTTCTGGGCCTTCTTGGGAATGCCAGCTAATTTAGACAACACCCTCAGCAGCAACTGCGCCCAGTCCTCTTCCTCATCTTCATCCTTTCAACTTTTTTTCGGTCCTGGTCAGTGACTACTACTTCATAAGACCTGTTATGCCCCCTGACTTAATTATGCCTCTTTTTAGAAGAGAGCTATGTGTTTGTGTTTCAGGTCTGCCACGCTCCTTCCTGATTGCTGAAACACCCACACCTGAGAGTCCTCAATTCATCAGTGGAGCTGCATATCAGCCACAGGTCCTGTGCTACTTTTCCCTCTTCTGATTTTCTACTGGCACGTTGCTGCTGCTGCCGCTGAGAGTTGCTACTGCCGTACCTGGGGCATCGACAACAGAACTATTGTTTTTGGTGAAACTGTTGTTTCAATGACAATAGAACATTTTCCAAATCAACCGGTAGTTTCTAAATTAAATATATTCGGCTGTGACAAATATTGGCAATTATGATGGTGGTAAAGGTTGGGAATAACAACAATTGACAAATGTAAAAATTCACCCTAAAACTATGGGATAGTTTTACTCAATGCTTACATACATAGTCATTTCAGGCTATCTAAAGATATATCCAGGTGAGAAAACACCCCAATGCTTAAGTCAAGGAGAAAAGCCAGGAGAAAAACGCTTAGGCTAAGGTGATAGCAACTGATTACTCACTTAATGTATTTATGGTGAATAATAAATATGCCATGCATATACCTGGTTAATGTACCACAGCATGAGTTTTATCTGATGTAATGTGTGATTGCATTTTCTCCAACGTCCTAAAAATAATAATATTATTAGCCTGTGGCTATGGTGGCCTGGCTGTCATTAGCTCCATTAACTAAGTCCAACTTTAATATTTACATACCACAAGAGCTCGGTACATAGGAGCGGCATACCATCAGCCACCTTTCAATCATGGCCCGGTTGCTTGGGTTTTCCAACATGACAACACGCCCAATCACAGCCTATTGAAAACAGGCAAGTTTCTTGTCCTGAAAAAATACAATGTAGTCAGCTTCATGCTTAGACTTCACTTGTGGTCATTCTATCTTCTTTTTCAATAATTTCATTCGTAAAAGGTTACAATTTTGACAGCACAGCCACAGTCGTATTTTGCAGTCTTGATACTATGTTGATATAATCAATTAATATAGTACAGATATTTGCTAAAGTAACTCTTAAAAGAGTGATGCCCCCTACTCCATCATACTAGGCACCAACAGTAAGAGGTTACCTTCTGTCTAATAAAAATAAGTTCAGCTTTATATACTTAGAGATACGTTTTCTCCTCCTGTGGTTTCATATATTTTTGAGAGTGTGAAGATTTTCAAACTTTTTAAGGAACCTTAATGCATAAATACTGTTAATAATATACTGTATTTTCAAGTGTGACTCTTGAATGGCCATGAATGTTTTAAGAAGTCAGGCCTGTTATCGGTTCTTTCACTAAAGTCATCATACTGTATGACAACACTGACATTTTGACACAAAGCCATTCAGAACAGAGAAATAGGACCATTTTCACAAGAGTAAGGACTATGCAACAGTGTAAAACTCATTAGGTAATCCATTTCTAAAGCTCCCCCCCTCTTCAGGAGGGAACAGTGCCAAATCATTTTGCACTGCAGACTCAGTGAAATAAACAGGGAGAGAAGAAAATATAACAACTGTTGCGTTACACAAGGCCAAATCCCTGGGCATGAGTAGACTAGATGAGCTTCAGGACACAAGTTGACATTATGTTTCATTTCAATAACAAAGCCTCTGTGAAGTTGACTGCTTTGGCAATATCCCCAGTGGGAAACACACTCGCATACAAACACACACAAAAACAAACAACATAATGTTTTACTTTGCTTCTATGCATAATTAACATTAATTAATTCCCTAACCTTAAATGATAAAACTCCAATTTAATGTAATATGTCATTGTTAAAAAGGTTTGAAAGAGTTTGCTATTTCTTTTCAATGTCTACATATTTGCAGCAGAAACACACACTCATACACACATACACACATTTAATTTCCCCTTATATTCCCACTGCATCTCTTTAAAAACCTGCTTTATTGACACTACAATACCCAAATGGGACCCCTAAGAAATAATATGCAGGCAAGATTTATTGCACACACAATATGGCAGTACTTATCATGCAAACACACCTCTCACTCATATGCAACCTATACTCTTTCCTCTTTCACACAGAGGGGCACACACAACGAAATACAGTGCAGTGCAATGTTTGTGTTGCCTACACATATGCACACTTGCAGGGGGAGAAGGAACCTATTTAAATGCTAAGTAAGCAGTCTCTCCCTTTTGGGGCAATGTGATTATACAGCCGATCTCATAAGCATGCGTCACAACTGGATTTGCACATGTAGAACTTAATTACAAGCTGCCTCGCAGTTGTATTCATGGGAGTATATCTATGGAGAAAGGTGGGATTGAAGCTATTACCTCGCCTCTCTCTCTCTCTGTGTGTGTGTGTGTGTGTGTGTGTGTGTGTGTGTGTGTGTGTGTGTGTGTGTGTGTGTGTGTGTGTGTGTGTGTGTGTGTGTGTGTGTGTGTGTGTGTGTGTGTGTGTGTGTCTCTATCTGTGTGTGCTTGTAAAGCCAATCTATGAGCAGTTTAGCCAAGATTAGTGTTTACATAAACAGGTTTGGGCTCAGTTGCCAGATTCTCTTTCTTAAGCCTCTCTCTTTTTTTCTTAAGCCCTCCATCGCCCCTTTCCCCCTCCCTGCATGCCTTTGTTTTAATGTATGTCACACTCAGACACACACAAACACATATTTTGCAGTTTAAATGAGTTGCAGTGAGTCGACAAAATAGCATAAATAAAGAATACGCAAAGAAAACTTAATCACTGAATAAACAGTGAATAAAAAGCATATTGTCACTGAGGGCATGTTTGTGTGCTTACATCAGCATTTAGCTTTGTGCCCAAGAAACACCTCACAGAGCCCCTAGCATGGCTGTAGAGCTTTAACCTTGTGCACTAAAATCCAACAATTTGTTTAATGTCGCTAACAATATGCAAACAATAACAACAGCATAGCACCAGTCTGATTTTTGTGTGTGTTTCAAGGGGGTTGAGGAGTTTAATGGCCTGTGGGAAGAAGCCCTTATAGATCTTGGTAGTCCAGCACCATATGCTACGCTACAGTTTGCCAGAGGGCAGAAGGGTGAATAGTCTATGGGAGGGGAGGGTTTCTGATGCTGGTGGCTCTACTCAAGAAGAATTTCTGACAAAAGTCCTGTATGGGTGGGAAAGAAGTCAATGATTGTTCAGCAGACCTCACCGCTCTCTGCATCAACCTCTGGTTTGAATTTGATCAAACCTAATAGAATTTAAAAGTGAGCTGACTTTAAGCTTAGATTGGGTATTCAGGGTTCTCAACAGAACAATTTTATCTCTAAAGGTAGAGCAAGCTTCGGGATTAGAGGTTTGGTGCCAAAATGCACCTTGGAAGTCATACTTAACTGTTACTCTCAACATTTTACATATACAAGCCTGGGACATTTTTTGATCAAAGAACCATATATTTTGTAATCATTTAACCATTTGGACGAATGAGTGACTGTTTCGCGACAATCCGAGCCAAAGACGTGCTCCATCTGTGAATCATGTCTCACAGATGGAGACGTGACTCACATTTTGCATAGGCAAAAAATACTTACTTCTGGAACATGGGTATCCCAACCACTAGAACTGGGCATAATTTATGAGGTGCAGACTTTTCCAATGTGGGTGGTGTCTTGTGAGAACTTGCTACTGGTTGCTGACTGATCACAACTGAGGAGATTTTCGATTTGTCTTCAATTTTGTTCCTGACAAGTATATCCAATTTTATTAATGACATATTTGTGGGAGCCATGTAATTCTTTCTCAAGGTATGATCAGACTGAACACACAGCAAACTGTCACCTCACTTTGTTTGCATGAATTTGACTGCTGGCCTCTTTTGCAGTCTGTGTTTATTTACAACTAACAGCCAATATAACAGCTTTACAGCCGACGTTAGCTGTACTGTAGCTGGCTACAAATGTGTCTACTTGCATATTTTCATTGACTTTTACGCTGTATTTGTATATCATATATATTCATGCAATTGCTCTGCCTCTAAAATTGACTTTGCATTCAACTTGACTGCGCCTTAAATTGTAATAGGACAATACTGTATTCATTTATAGCAGGTTTTGCTATCGTAAGTGCACTCTGTCCACTTCACCTTGATTCAATCAACCTCAACTTAACACTCATTGTGACATAAATCAAGTCCATGATTACTAAATCTGGAGGCACCACTTCATTTACTTTTAAATGCTCATTGATGTTCTCACTGTCTCATGCTGTAAATTTTACACAAGAAAACAACATTTATTAAAAAAAAAAAAATTAAATGTATTTTTAATAATAATGCAATTATTATGCCACATAATAGTGCCACATTTTTTTTATATATTTATTTAGCCTATTGCTGCGCTGTTTTGTAAAGTTGTTAATTTCTGCTCCTTCTGAAAAGCAACAGTGAAGCAACAATAGAACTTCCAAATATTGATATTTATTTCTTATGCAAACTGAAAAATTCTACTTTAAACTGAAACAATCACCCTCACAGAATGTCTCTATTTTTATGAAGCAAATCACATAAAATGATCAAACCATGTCAGGAAAGCAATGGGAAATTCAATTTTATTTGTGTTGGCAATAGATTGAAAAGTATGACAAAAATGTTGTTCACCACATTAGCAGACATAAGGGAGGCAAAATGAGGAACAGTTTTCAGTATAATGAAGCCCAGTACAGCGCCATCACATATTACGCGAGATATTAACACCCCAGAATAGTAAACAGAGCACACAGAGCAACTCCTGGTATAAAAAGAGACAATTTGTGATGATGTCTTATAGCTTCATTCTGACTGTGGCATTGTCCGAGTCACCAGACTCATGCAAGTGTGGCCAAGAAAGAGGTGCAGCTTAGCATTATAATGTTCCAGCTGCAGTCAACACAGTGTGGCTATGCAGTTATTTTTTTTCAAAATTGTTTTTTTCTCAGACTGCAACTTGCCACAGCTTCTAGCCTATACTTTACATTTAGTGATGATGGCTATAAATACAGGTTTTGGTTACATTAAATGACTCTTTTCATATTTGTTTTTACATTATGTAAACCACAACTCTCATAAATTCTTTTGATAGTTTGTACTCTAGCTCGATGAAAGTAGCAATGTGTCTCCCTCTTCTCTCCCTTAATAAAGCTACGGCTGCTATGATAAGAGGCTGATGGAGATAAATGGATAGCGAGAAGAAGGAGAGAGCAAGCAAGGAAAAGAAAAGAGAGCTGAGAGCAGGACACTCAGGGATGAGAGAAGCCTCAATTGTTTCTTATTTTCACAGACCCACGTAGACACAACACAAACCATTTATATCTTCTGGTGCGCAGAGGGGACTGAAAAAGAGGAGTCCCAGAGGACAGAGAGGTTAACCTGTCGTTTTAACACACACACACACAAAGACACACGGAATAGAATAGAAAAGAAAAACCTTTGGAAACGCCATTTTGTAATGATAAATATACATCAAACCAGCATCAAAGCTATAAGTAATTACATGCAACAGCATTTTTAATGTTGAATTTACGTCTTGACACTGTCAAATGAGCTTGATTTCTTAATAAGTAAATGTACTAACACTGGCTCCTAATGTGCAGTGACTGTGTTGTGCCTCCCCACTTTAATTGCTTCACTGCCTATTTGAAGCTTTATAAACTGGCTGCAACAAGTGTAATCCCCGTTGATTTAAATTTAGTTGTAGCTCTCTTTGATCAGGGCCATGCCTTGACACCTCTCATTGAAACAGCTCAGAAGTATGAAGTACAACAAGTCTGCATGCAAACTGAGCCCTGTTTTGCCTAATTGTCACTACACAGAAACCACTGTACGGTGTGAGAATGAGTGGCAGGGTAAAAACTCAAGAAATACAAGGCAAACCGCATGCCATATTGCATAGTACACACTTTTCTACTGAACACAACTGGTGCAACACCTGTCCCTCAAAATAGTGTAGCCAGGTCGAATCATAGCTGAAAGGAAAGAAGCAGCCTTTAAAAAGTCTAAACAATAGATGCTTTTTGTAGCATCCAACAGTCTGGATTCTGAATGTACTTTATGATTCTATGGGTACACCTTTTTGGTTCTGAGGCAGGTCTTCGACAGCAAACAGACAAATAAAGACTTGTTTACAACTTAAAGCACAAAGTTTCGTACTTGAATAATGTACAAGGCCTAAGATTTGCAAAAAAGGTCTTTGTCCCCCCTGTAGTCTACGTTGTGCTACTGATACATATTAGGTAGCTCAGAAACTGAAATCTAAAACTATTAATTTAAACCTTATTGACTTCTAAAACAATGGTGGCCCACCATGTACCATGGAGAGCAGACAGTCTCAACTCTTTGGTTGAAATAAAAACTCGCAGAACGTTGCGTCTTGCATCGCACATGACTGGACACACATAAACAACCCTGTGCACAAACCGAAGCAGTGCTATGACATGTTTAAGGGCTCATATCAATGGTTTTTCAGATTTTATAACAACTTACCAAACATCTTACAAAACATGCCAGAACTTCTGGATTCGTTTCCAACCCACTTGTAATCAAAACTGGTTTGAGAGAGTACATCTATATAAGTGGAAATTTTGGCACCAAATTAAAATGTTTTGCATGGCAATGTAGTTTTCTTTGTTTTGGTGCAATTAGAAAGTGGAATATTGGTTGCATAATCGCCACATTCTGCTTTGGAGTGCGGTCCGACCCATTTGTCTGATAAGATCAAAGAAAATTCTACCATATAATGGCTAACATTAAGATCCTGAATTCCAGCCTGGGTTCTTCTAACATATGTCACCTTTAATGTCATATCTATAAGACTTTCTTCAGCTTCCTCTTCATTTTCTTCTTTTTCTCAACACAACAACAACTGGTGTAAAATGTGTTCCTAAAAAATAATTGTTAGAGTTGGGGCTCAGAATCAAGTCTCTGCGCTTTGTATATACCCACAGTAAAACAATACGTTCTGTAGTTCTATTCCTCATTAGAAACATTATATCTTCCTGTATTTTCTGTTTAGAATAATGAGTCTTATAAACACAGGTGAAATATTTTTAATCTGCTGAAACAACTTTTCACAACATCCATGATAGAACAGATGAGTCACAGCTCAACAAGTCTGAATGTCCTTCACTGGAGCATTCCTTCACAGCAGCATTACTATAACACAACATCTCGTTGATTGTGCAAGTTGAATACAATTTCTGAGTGAAGGATTCCAAAAATCTGTTGTATTCTTTGGCACGTGATTGGCAGTAATGTCAAGTATATTTAACATAGGACTAAAATGTGAAAATTACTATCTTTTAATGGAGACAAAAGAAAGCTCGGCAGTGTGCTCAAACACATACTGTATACCATGAACTTAATAAAAGCCTCTAAAATTGTAGACAAAGTAGAATCATCAGCTAAACGTGTCGAATCAGTTCTGCAGGATGCTGATCTTTGCCATGTAACGGCTGCTGTTTTAGCAGGCTGAAGCTGCACTGTCGCTGCTGTGTACACTATTGCTCTATTTGATCAGAATCCATAGGGATTGGCCTGTCAGACCATGTTAAGTCAACTAAGGATAGGCTACGCACACTGGTAAATGTGCTCCAGGGTGAACTGGAGAGTCACAGTGAGCATGAGGAGAAGGAACAGGGATGAAGGGCAAGAAGATAAGGGAATTAAAATTGGAAACATAGGGGGAATAAAAGTGGAACAAAACAGTTTTATTTTTTTTTCTGTATGTTTATTTTATGTTATTCCACTTACACATGCAGCATTTGATTGTAACGTTCAAATTCAGCTAAAGCTGAGAGACTTCAGTTGAATTTGAGACAGAGGAATGTCACTGTACAGAAAAAGATATGGTAGAAATACAGACTGAGTGGGAGAGAGAAGGATGCCGGCATTTTTGGTTTTTGGTTCATTTCATTCAGTTAGGGTAAACTTACTGCACATCAATTCATTTTATATATTGCAATGCAATTCAAGAAACACAAAAACTTCCAAAATTGATGCACAATTCAACAAAACTTGTCTTAAACTATGTTAGAAAACTGAGCATGATCGCCTATATATGATTTATTTATACAGGTTGTTGTGTTGGCTTGGATTTGATGTAGTCAGTTGTCCTGAATAGAGTGACTGTGAAGTGTAATTCTGAAAGGATGAAAAAAATACTCTAGTTGTTACTGCCTTCCAAAACGTTCCAGTTTAAGTGTGTTGTCACACCGGTGCCTTTATTGGCAGTATTAAGACATACCAGCGCTTTGTGGAATATAGATCTGCTTAGTGCATATGAGGGCTCATATGTTGTATGCTAATACAATATAATTTGGGTTGTCTTCCACCTAAAAGTCATGTATATTGATGTATTCTTTGTTGGTTGGTGGAGGTGGGGGTTGTCTTCCTTCACCCCCTGGAGTCCTCCAGACAGCCATCTGATAATGCCTCAAAGAACAACAGTATGTGACCCCACAGGTTGCAGACCTCCTACTGTGACCTTTTGGTTTGGCCAAGCAGTATCACACTCATTTACATACACAGCCTTTTGTCTACACCTTAAGATTGGTAGTGATGGCACGACCTATATGTAAGTAATATGATATGATATATATATATATATGTGTTGTATTGTTGTAAACATATCCTAGCACAGAAGCACAAAATATATACTGACTGTAAGCATTGTAGAACACATTGCTTATGCAGGAACTTAACACGTTGGGGTCACAGTAGGGTGCAACTCACTATCAGATCAAAAGGGGGATGTGGTTCAAACGGAGGACAGTGGAAAAGTACTGAGACAAACATACTATGCAAATGTCCCGCCACAACCTAGGTAACGCCTCTTCCTATAGTATAAGTGTATGTGCCGGAAAGGGGGAAGTCAGAATCCAACAAAGAGACCTCAGGTTGATGTTGGGCTCTCCAAGATGTCTTGTATGCTATGCAGGATATCTTGTAAACTACGCTTAATAAAAATCAACTAAGACCGGTAACTGCCTAAAGACTGCTTCTATCAACGGACTCGGGGAAAACAATTGGGGACAACAATTTGAGATACAACAGCTTTCAGTCAGTTCTGGTAGGTATAAGGGAGCGATCATGGTGATTATCATCCCAACATTAACTAACTGTAGGAGAGTGGACCAGAAATTCAGGCCTTTTTTGTTACAGTTCGACACTCAGGGATTAGCATGATATGCATAATAAGCACATCAAGGTAGGGCCTGGGACACACCGCCGGCATGGCGCAGCGCGGCGTGTGTGTGTTCACACTGGCTGCATGTCAACAGCGGTACTGCAGCTGCAGGTCCGACCACTGAATCAAGGAATTTCTCTTTGATAACGACCATCAGTTTTGATAACGACCATCAATATTGCATTTTTGAGGTTCAACAAGTGATGAGTTGTAACCAAAAGCCGTCAGCTGATTTTTGTTTACCCTGATTTAGATTGAGACACACAGGTACAGTATGAGACAGAGGATCTCACAGAGAGGGAGA
The DNA here is from genome assembly GCF_029030835.1 of Brachyistius frenatus. Classification (NCBI taxonomy): domain Eukaryota; kingdom Metazoa; phylum Chordata; class Actinopteri; family Embiotocidae; genus Brachyistius; species Brachyistius frenatus. Next base: position 1,394,907 of record NW_027210706.1, read on the forward strand.
GAGGAAAAGAGCAGCAGGCAAAACCCCAGCCTTTACCTGGTAAAGTCGCACCATGATATAATTAGAGCATATACTGTGTTTTTGCTATGATTATACAGTGCACATGTGTTAACGGATTATTTCCCTGTATATTTTAGCTGGGAACCGCATGTGGTTCGCGTGAAAAATAGGCTTCAGGTCTATTTTATAAATGACACGCCTCACGTATCTTAGCAGGCAATGTGGCTGCTCTAATCTGTTAACATGGACGCTGACATGAAAACATGCCATGCAGCAACAAGTCACGCACACACCACCCATCTAGTGTGTCCCAGGCCTAAATCCTGCTTTACAGCTGAGCACAAACATAGAAGGTCAATTTAAGGTGTTTAAACAAGATTAGTCTCCAGAACAGGCTGCAGCCACACTGTATAAAGACACACCTTCACATAAAGGAAAAATCTTCATGCTAACATGCTCAATGTCACAATGTTATCATTCAGATGTCAATCAATGCAAGTTCAGTGTACAGTATTGGGATTGCACCAAATTCCATGGCAATCCATTTTATAGTTGTTAGCACATTTTACTTAAGACCACATGCTAACCTCATGTTTTATTCATCCCCTTGGAACCATCAATACTGTGTTTGTACCAATTTTGGCCAAATCCATCTGGTAGATGTTGATTTATTTTACTGGACAAGTAGACATGTTTTTAAAGGCAAAAGGAGGGAATCACAAAGTCAAAAATGTTTTTCCTTTATGACTATGTTGTTAATGTTATTAAAAAAAATGTTTTAACTGTAATTGAAGAAAGACAAAGAATGAAAGTGAGTAAATAATCTGGTATTATTGCCCTTTTAAGGCACATGTGTGTGTCTTGGTTAAGTCCAGTTTAGCTGGGCTGTGATGTGTTCCTTACAGGCACAGGACCAGCGTTGCTTCCATCACTACTGATATGTGCTTCTGTTTGATGGGAGCAGAATTCCCCCTGGATGCCCCAGTGCTGCACTCCCACCAATACCATCCACATCAAGCCACAAACACACCCATACATGGTCAACAAGCATTGCATCAGTTATTATAATTGATATATTAATGTGTTGTGTGATGCATCAGCTAGGTTTTAACCCAGATGAAAATCCTTTCATTTACAGAATATAAACATTATAAATTCATGAAGTGACACACACTTTCTATTTTGCTGCAACCCTATTTAACTCTGTTCCTATTAATAAAAAAAGGGGAATGATGTAACATGTATAAAGACACATTATCCCAGTTATGGAGAATAAATGGCTTTAAGCTACACACAGAGTTTCTTGGAATTCCCCAGATTTTGTTGCCTAGGTTGTAAAATTAATTCTAAATTGTTTTACACAAAAAAATGTAAAACTTGTACAGCAGTCAATAAAATCTCCATTGTATTGAACATTCACACTGAAAGTCTATTGCTTGTTTCGACAGATGGGTTTAAATCCAGGACAGTGTTTATGTTCCACCAGAACAAATGCAACTTGAAAGAGCCAGCAGCAAAAGTGTTGCTCCTTTGGCAAGATTTCTTCAACTTTTCCTGACCTGGACAAAGAAGAAAAATGTAGTCGCACTCTGGAAAATACAGTCTCATTAAAGCTTATTGACTCTTCTATCAAGAGACAACTTGCCAAAAAGAGGATTTACAATGTTTTACAAAAGGACAGTTAATAGCTACAATCCAGATCATGTGACTGGCAAGATGTCTAATGTTGCAAGGGACACTGGTGTCTACGTTGAGATATTGTGGGAAACATTAAACTTTGTACTCCTAAAAATGACACGTGCTCTTTGGAAGCCCGCATTAACACCAAAACCTCATGGGTAAAATCAGATTGTCCCACAAATAATCTTCCTAAATTATGCCAAACTTTTAATACTTTTTATATTCGTATTGAGGTTAATTAATAAAAGTCAGCGCTCTCACAAACACAAGACTTTGAGGTCATCGTCTGTTGTACAGACTTCAACCTGATGAGGTTGATTCAAGCCTTCATGTCAGCAGGCCCCCACACTGCTGATGAGCAAGACAATGAATCACAGAATTATTATCAGCTGGAGGGCTACAGTCTGAGCAGAGGCTGACCTCCACAGAGATGTGAACTGATCTACAGGCACTTTAACAGTTTTATAACAATGTGCATTACTATTACATACTGTATAGTAGTAGCAGCAGCAGTAGAAGTGGTATGAGAGGTAGTAGCATGGAAACCTCATTCTGCATGTTTTGCAGTTTGGTGGTGTCTGTGAACAGAATTAGATCTCGGACAGCTTGAGTGAAGATAAGTTCATTTTAACTTCTTCCAAGTCTTCCTACCAAATGTTTTTTATGTCCCACCACCATGGAACAAGGTGAGAGGGACATTATGCATCTTGCTGCCATCTGTTATGCTGATGATGGTCATACTTCAATATCACACCACAGGTATGAAGAGCAATGATCTAATTCGATTTTGGAGCACCTAGCTGGAAAAAAAAAGTACCATATTAATGAGGAAATACTTCTAAACTAAGTTCAAAGTGCTAGATTAGACTATCTTTCTTCGCTGGGTGCTGTGACTTACTGGAATTGGAAAAACTGCGAACAAACCAAGCCAGCTTGGTTTTTGCTTTTATATAAACTAGGCTAACATTCCTAATACCAATAATTGATCTTCTCATTAACTCATAGCAATAAGCATAATTCCCTAAATGTGGAACCATTCATTGAACGTATATTGCATGTTTTAACCACCTTTTCTACATGGCCAAAACATATGACCTATATGCCCCTAATATTGTGTTTGAATGACCTAACATGACATTGACAGTGACACTGGGCTTAAATAAAAAAAAATTAAAAAAATGGTTCCATCCAATAATTTGCCCAATAAAGCTTTGTTCTGACGGGATGGCTGGATTTAAAAAAAAAAAAAAAAACATGAGTGAGAATGGCAATGTTACGTTGAGCAATTCCACTTTCAATAGAAAATGTGAGATATTTAGGACAATCATTTGTTGTGAAGTCAACTTACCTTGCCTTGCCACTTCTAATAAGTCTCAATAAAGTATGTTTTCTTTATTTTTTTTAAATATATGTAATTAACCAGCAGGCTGAATGTTTTCTGCCTCTTGCCAGAATGCCATTGAACAAGTTCTTTTATATGAGACAAAAATAAAGACTCTTTGATCAGTTCAGTGTGCATGGTTTTAAATTATCGTGGAGTTTCACAGAAGTGTAAGGATTTCTACATTGTGTGACATCACTTTGATCAAAATTGCTCTTTGAAATTTTGCAATACACAAATCATAATAGCATTATAGAGACCATGTGCCACACGCCCGATCAGAGGCTTCTATGTAAAACAGAAAATGTACAAGCAGAACCTCAGAGAACCACAAAGCTCCAGAAAAAAAAAAGTTTTCAAAAAGTGAAGAAAAAGAACAGACATCTCTTTCATTGAGATCAACAGTTTTAGATTTCACAATTAATTCCATTAGATTTTAACTGAACTCTATGAGCCAAAAAAGCTATTTTTTTCTTTATCTCCCCCTCAGAAAGTATCTGCAAATTCAGTGAGTGACAGCTGACTGTATGGCCAAGGTGGGCACTATAAATAAAAGACACTTGCGATAATTTTGGAATTCATTACATCTCTCTGTCCCCATCATCAGGTCAGAGAGAGATCTAAAAAAAAACTCAAAACAACAGCCCTATGATAATTAGTCTGTAAGCACTGATGTTTTTGAACATAATCTAAATGTTCTCAACTGCAACTCTACCAAATTTGATGCAGCAGAAATGATGCACAACGCTGCTGCATCCATTCTACATATTTTAGTGCGGTGCAGCCTCTTCAATGAATGTACCACACAAAAATGGTTTAACGGTCTTGTTCTGGTAAAAGAGCCTTCAGGATGGAAAGAGTTGATAATTATGTACATAAGAAATATGAATAAATGTCAGCTGTCAGTTCAAAAGAAAACCTTGTAAAGAAGACAAAATTGGTAATGCTGAGGTCTGAAGTTCCTTCTTGACTGTTTGACTTGTTTGCATGTGGCTAAGTATAGGCAACAAAATATGCAGTTCTGCATGTTTTCTGTGTTAAACTAAATCACAATCTTTCCCTCACACTAACCTAGAGCTGAGTGCCTAAACATAATCACTACAATTGTCAGTATAAGTGTAAATTGTGCTGGAAGATCAGTATGTCAGAAGTACATTTTTTGTGGAAAATAAATATTTTGCCGGTGAATATATTATTGTTATTTTGCCAAATACGTTTAAATTTAAATTATTAAGAGACCATTATATTTTCTTCTGAATATTTTTGCTGTTAATTACTGTAGTTGTACAGTAACATAATATATTTGAGACAGTGTTCTGGTTTTTTCCTTTTCCTCATATGACAATGATGTTTATCAGCTCACTGATTTAGCATCTGGGTAAACCTATACGAGCAACAGTTACTAAATGGACCTTGTGGCGAGATTTGGGATTTCGGGATTCTTCAAAGACGAGCTCGAGGTGACTCAGTAAACTGCACACACTTTGCTTTTCCTACCATTATGGTACAATCTGTAATACTTCACTCAATGCCGAGAGAGGTAAACCAACAATAAGTAACACTCCTGAGTCCCTCTTTGTCTTGAAGGAAATGCCTCCTCACTGCTATTGAGAAAAACGCTTTGAATTGAGTTGAGTATTTCATCTTATTTCTGAGAAGATTTCAAGTAAATGTCCATAAACTACACCAGAATAGGAATTACTGATGCAAACAGGCTGAATGTACAATATTTCAAATGTACAGTAATGCAGCTTATAGCTCTTCAACAGCATCCTCTCTCTCTCTCTCTCGTTCATCCTGTTGTCTCAGCCGGTCTTCTTGCTCTCATATATTTCCAGCGCCTCTTCGTGCTTCGTCATCCCTTCCGCAATTTATGGATCTCCCTCTCCTCTCTCCTATCTTCCTGTCTCTAAATCTGTCCTCCCTTCTTAATTCTCTATATCTCCTCTCCTCTCCCCTCCCGGTTCCACTCTCCTCCTCCACTTCTTTCTTCTGCTTTTATTCTTTACTTTTTTGCCTCTCCATTTTTTGTTTCCTACAGCCTTGATGTCTTTTTAACATTTTTGAAATTTATTTTACTGGCTTAGCAAGGATTCAATATATCACCGGAGCACCAGGTGACAAAATGAATTAGTTTTACCATGGAGCAATTATAATGAAAAAAACACAGTAGAGATTAACTGCCTCTGCACTGTGCTCCTCCTCTCCCCTATTTTCTCCTCTTCCAGCTTTTTTGTTCCTCTCCCTTCTGTGATCTATCTCTAGTTACTTTTGGTCCCTGCTTGCTGTGAGTACATTGTTCTTCTCATTTCTGATCTCTCCAGTTGTCATTCCTTCTTCATTTTTTTCTGTCTACTTGTTCTGTCTTTGTAATCTCCAGAAGTGAAGAGTAACTCAGTGCAATAGCCAAACTATGATACTGAACATGCAGGAATGTTTCCATTTTATGTCTTTTACTCCGCTACATTTATGTGACAGCTGGCTGGCCATTTCCAAAAAGCCTCTGGCTTTAATAGACTGCTATTCAAAAACCATAAACCTTTCGTATATACAAATAATTCAATACATTTTACAAGTCATTATGATGTCATTATGTTATCAGTGTTCTAATTGTCCTTCTGAAAGTAATTTTATAATTCATTATATATTAGGCATCAAAGAGAGGCATGTTTGGCAGCGTGCCAATTTTAATGGCATGCCTTGGGTGCAGTCAGGTTTTAGGTATAGGTGGGTTGGCTTAGTACCCTTAGGAGCTCAGACTCAGATCACCAGATTCCTCCCAAGCTTGTTCAAATATAGTCACTTCAAAATGCCAGACTCGAGGCTTTATAAGTGCAGGTCATCAACCAATGGTTGACCACATGGTGGCTGAGAAAAGGCCATACAATGCAACGGAGGCCATTTTTACAAGCTGTGTGGTACTGCCATGGCTAAAAAAGATGCAACATCATTGTCAAGCATCTCTGTTACCTCAAATTTGCTCAAGTTGTAGCTGAGAATTTTTTAGAACAGGTTCAATAACATCGGTGCCACTGACTCATTGTTATTATGTTGCTATTTACTCATTTAAATTACAATTTTGATTTGGTGGAAGTAAATTTTGTAAGTTTTGTTGGGGCTTTCCTAACTTCACTGTGGGGTCCTGATAAGGACAAGGACATATGTATTTCAAAATTCTCCCAAGTTTATCTTATCTGAAGACCTGACGTTTGTTCATTTGGGCCTTAAAGCTGTGGAGCTGCTATTGATTGAATTTGGGGATGGATTTCTGAGATGGAAATGATGATTGGCTTAAGGCAGGGTGTCAAACTCATTTTAGTTAAGGGGCCACATACTGCCCACTTTGATCTCAGGTGGGCCAGACCAGTAAAATCATAGCATAATAACGCAAACATAACGACAATATTTCTCTATGTTTAAATTATTGGTGAAGGTTTTTGGATGATAAACCCTATCTTAAAGGTCTTTCTACAATAAACTAGAAACATAAAGACTAAAACCTCAGACATCAGCCCACTGTTTATCTGCCCGGGCTCTCCTCTGCAGATTCCCTCGATTTGTGACGCGTTTGACGAGCAGTGAGCAGCGAGCGCTGCTGCCTGTGGCAATGAGCGCTTCTGCCTCCGACGCAGACATCGCATTTACGCGGTTTTTGAAGCAATTACTGGATCGATTAAAAAAAATTACAAAACGTTTGTACTCATAAACCTCCATATTCTCATAGAAATGCAATTGATGTCTTTCTGTAATTTTCACACTTAGCAAAGTCATCCGGCGGGCCGAGCTGGACCCCCTGGCGGACCGTATGTTTGACACCCCTGGCTTAAGGGGTTAAAGCAAAGCCTCGTCTACTGGTGACCCACTCATCACAAGTTGCATAATGTTCAATCGAAGTCACGTGCTGTTTAAAGGTCTTTATGGGCTTTATTTACCTTGTGACACTTTGAAGTGACCCATCCCTTGGTCGGGAACCACCTACATCTAAAAATGACTACATAAATGAAAACTACTACTTATCTGTTAATCGGTATTGATGATCCACTTATTTAATGTGTAATATTACTATGACTCATAAGAAAGATTTTACTGCAGAATGAGTACTTTTACTTTTGAATATATTGAGTTTTTTTTATTTTTTACTTTCAATGGAGTATTTATTCATAAAAGTATTTGTACTCTTCAGCAAAGTATCTAAAAAATGTCACCACTGGTCTTCTTTTGCCCCTCTCCACTTTGTTTTTTTTTCATCTCTGCATCACTGCTGTAAACTACCCTCACCGCCTTCTATATCCTAATAATAGATGGCTGATGTTGGTCAATGTGACGGAGTCGTTCTGCAGCTACTTCATCTACCTACTTGTCAAATCTATACAACACTGGCTTTACGTAATAAATCAACACAAACACACACACCTACAGCCTCTTGTGTGTGCTCGGTCTCACTCCATTCTGACGATTGATGTGCACCTTGTTGCTAAACGGCCGAGATAATGAAACCCCACGCATCCCTTCACTATGTGTGCAGCTGTGTATGAATGCCCTGTTGGTGCATTGTAGCACACACACGCATGATTATAAGACACACATCCACTCTGTCTTCCTTTATCCTCTCATACACACCCACCACTATAAACACACTTTCTGTCGCTGTCCTCTGGCACACGAAGACACACACACACACACACACACACACACACACACACACACACACACACACACACACACACACACACACACACACACACACACACACACACACACACACACACTATCTCTCTTTCTCTGTATACACTGACAGAGAGAGTAAGAGAGAGGGAGGATAAAGAGAGAGAAAGCTTCTGGTAAAGTATTCAGACAAAGAACGCATGTGTTTGGAAAGAGGTGAACAAATGAGAGCATTAATGGTACTCTTTCACCCAAAAGGTGCATCAACCCGATCAACTGAAGGAAATTCTTGGAGCATATATGTACTTTTTTTAATATTGTTTAAGTAGAGTCAAAGTTTATGGTTATTTTTACAGAATTCGAATTATGGGGGTAAAGGATTTGAGCAGATTTTATGTAAAGGTTCTTGAAGAGGCTCAACTGGCACAGACCTTGAGGTCTAAGGCATTACTTGTTCAAAACTTAACCAAACTACGAGACTGAGGTGAAAAAAAATATCCACACAGAGATGTATAAATATTGAAGAGAGGATGTGAAATGGTTGTAGAAAGATGCAAATCAGCCGAAAAAGAATTCAAAATGATTGCAACACTATATAACAACCACAAAGACACACAAAAGAAAACAGATCACCCAAAGGAAACAAATATAGATTCACCCACCCAAAAAGATTCAACATAATATTCAAGAAAAAGCATCACAAAAAGATGCAGAACGACTACGAGATGTAAAATGACTACAAAGACCTACATAAAGACATGCAAAACACATATGAGATGTAGAATGATTACAAACATACATCCCAGCAACCAAAAAGAGATGCAAAACAACTGCAAATACCTCTAGTAGGACAGTTATTTTGTTTTTCTTATGGGTGCCTATAGGGAGGGACTGTTAAGTGTCTGTGCTCAGGGGCCCACTGTCTCATGGCCCATCCATGAGTAAAGGTAAAAAAATTAAATGAAAAGAAGGGATCATAATAAGGCAAATAAGCAAAAAATTAACTCAGAAGATATATAATATTATTTTCTACGTATTCATTATAATCTTTGGATGTGTTTATCCCGCACTACTTCTCGGCGGAACGTCCCTGATCTTCCCTGAGGGGAATGTGCTTCAACCGTGATGCCCAGCTTTTTTTGTGTTTTTTCATACACACATATGCAGTTTGATGAATGAATAATGGTCAGACTAATGGCCTTAAAGTTGAATTATATGACCAAAGTTCCCCAATCAAGAGATGAAAGACTGGATTTTCCACCAGTCTCGGCCTCTCACAAATTAATGGACACCATTAAACGACACACACGAGCTCTCGCTCTCTCACTCCCGTGCGTAAAAATGCTCTTTATGCATCTCACCTTACCTCTAACACACTCCCACGTCAGGCGCGCGCATACTCGCAGTGGAGCGCACACTCTCTCTTCCGTTCTTATACTCCACACTACAGAAACAGCCCATGAAGTAAACTAATGATACATGCGCGCTATACGCGTTAAATTGGACCGTGATATCCACTTACCTGTTTCGGAGGAATTTATCCTGAATCCAAGCGGCGCTGATGACAGAATCTAACACTGGCGAAATAATCCCACGCCTGAGTTTTTCTTCTGTCACAAACTGGACCGGTGGAGACAAATCTCCCCTCTCCAGAGTGACGGAAAATTGAAGGGTAAATAAACAGCTAAAGAAGGTCGTTTCTTCTTCTCGTCTCCTCCCAAGAATGAGATTTATAACATCTATTAGGCAGCCTTTCTATCTGCAAAAGTCATAGAATCCCTTTCCTCTTCTGTCCTCCTCCAAATTGATGGAAGGCTCAAGTCTGCTCCAATTAATCGCAGTTACGCATTCCCCCTCTTGTTTGCTCTCCTCCACCCTCCGTCTATCTCGCTCTTCTCTTTCAGGACGGGATGCAAGTCAGAGACATAGACCTCTGTGTTCAGTCTGTCTCTGTCCGGGCAGTGGTGTGGAAGAGTCGCTCTACTTTGCGCAGCCAAAAATAACTTCCAATCTCCAAACTGGAATCCCGAGAAGCACTTGCACTAAAATAATCTATTAAATTCTTGCAATATTCATAGAGTGGAGCTGTTGTGGAAATTATGAATTTAAATTCATTTTTGTTGTACTTTATGGTACTTTCTGCCCTCGTGGTATCCAAAGATATTCCTACATGGGAATGTACGTGAGCCCACCGAAACGTTGCTGTGCTGAATATTCTATTCTTTATGATCCATTAGGCATGTATTACTCCTAAATTAATTAAACATTTGGTGGTATATATTAGCTCTATCATAAGTTTTACGGCAGAATGCTTGAAGAAAAATGTGCAGGAAACGCAGCCTTATTAATTATATAATCAGCAGCCTCCAACTTTGCCAGTAGGTGTTTTCAATATATTGATTCTTCAATTAATCAATCCAGATGTGCTGTCGGAGTTACATCGTCTTATGCCAAAAGAGGAAAGCTGCAGTACAGAGTTCATAAATCCCCCACAAGTCCAAGTTTGCTGGGTAATAATGCCCGACTGTCAATTAACCAATCAAGTCGATCAGCTGATCAATAAAAACAGACTATATTTAGATAGCAATCAATTATCTAAAATACAAGAATTCAAGGAAAGGTTTCTGTTTTCTTTCCTAATGCACTCGAAAAGACGTTTTTGGAATTAAGAGACCGCGCGTGTTCTCCATTTTCCTTCTGTTATCGCCTCTTTTCAGTGTCCTTTACTTTTCCTCCTCTTCGGGAATACGTCCCTTACAGATCAGAATGCTTTTCCCCCTTCACTTCCCTGGATGCGATGCCGGTCTTTGCTGCCAAAATCACACACAAAAAGAAGTCCACTTGAAAAGACTTTTGGAAATCCTTCTTGTAGCGCCGGGAGCAGCGGAAGAAAAGGGAAAGCGCGAAGCCTTCAGACGCTTCTTTTGGATTGTCCTCCAAAACCGTACGGAGGAGAGGGATAGAGAGGGAGAGGGGAACTGGATCTCCCTCCTTTTAGAATAAACAGAACGATGGAGAGACAAGGAGAAGAGGATGTGATGAGAGAAGTGTCCACTCCTGTGCTTAAGCCGAAAGTAGAAACCTCACTTTTAGCTCGGTGGCTGAAACAACTGGAGAGAAGATAGCAGATGCGCCTCTTTTTTATTTCCTGCATACATTAAATACTTCCCTTCCTTATTCGGTTCCCTCAGATACTTCACCACCTGCCCAGTAAAGGACAGATAAGAGACATAAAATCTGCCATTTCTGGCGAAGGCTTTTATCCAAAGTGGTTTAAGAGAGTCCACAAGGGAGCGCAGAGAGAGAGAGAGAGAGAGAGAGAGAGAGAGAGGACGAGAAAGAGAGATAGAGAGCGAGAGCGAGAGAGAGAGAGAGAGAGAGAGAGAGCTCAGTGGGTGAAGAAAAAAATAAATAACGAAATAACCTTGTTTTCAACACGCACCTGTGTCCAGATGCCAGATATATTTATGTCCTTGATAAAGAATAAATGATTGTGTTTTTGGAGATAAGACACCAAATAGAAATGAATGGCTTCATTGAGCTGCTCTCATTCCCCATGTGAAGGGCGCTGTTCCTTCAGCACCACCAGACACGCACACACAAATAACGAAAAAGCGACAGAGGGACATAGACGCCTGGATTTCTTTTTTTTTTTTAATTGTGGTTACATTTGAAGTTTTATTTTGTGCATGCATGTTCTTCTGTCTCATATGTTCGACTTTACCATCATAGATTTGTATTGACAGGACTAAATGGAAAAACAGGGACAGCGTTGAAAGAGAGAAGAGAGATTTAAGAAGAAAAGTAAGTCAGGGAGATAAGTGCAAAAGTAGCATGTGTAGGAGAGAGAGAGAGCGAGAGAGAGAGAGAGCAATAATTTGCAAGTGTTGCTACTGAGGTTTTTGGTGTTTAAGATTGTGAACAGTGCCACATTGTTGCCCCCTTTTGGCCGTGGAGAGAAGTACACCTTGATAAATGAATTCAGTATAGAAAGATGTGACATGAAAAAACTTTGACAGCATTTTTAAGAGGGTCAGACACATTACTCATCAGGGAATCATCTCATCTGACGTTATGGTGAGCGTATTGCGTGAAGTTAGCGAAACCAGCGGCCAGAGTCAGATGCCTTCCCGGGGCCAGAGTCAGATGTCTTCCCGGGGCCAGAGTCAGATGTCTTCCCAGGGCCAGAGTCAGATGCCTTCCCAGGGCCAGAGTCAGATGTCTTCCCAGGGCCAGAGTCAGATGCCTTCCCGGGGCCAGAGTCAGATGCCTTCCCGGGGCCAGAGTCAGATGTCTTCCCGGGGCCAGAGTCAGATGTCTTCCCAGGGCCAGAGTCAGATGCCTTCCCAGGGCCAGAGTCAGATGCCTTCCCGGGGCCAGAGTCAGATGCCTTCCCGGGGACAGAGTCAGATGCCTTCCCGGGGACAGAGTCAGATGTCTTCCCGGGGCCAGAGTCAGATAGTCAGATGCCTTCCCGGGGCCAGAGTCAGATGTCTTCCCGGGGACAGAGTCAGATGTCTTCCCGGGGACAGAGTCAGATGCCTTCCCAGGGCCAGAGTCAGATGCCTTCCCGGGGACAGAGTCAGATGTCTTCCCGGGGCCAGAGTCAGATGTCTTCCTGGGGCCAGAGCAGGCGACATTGAATCAAACCTGAAACTGCTAGCTAAGGCTAATCGTAAATACAGTCAGATTTTTATTAACGTCGGCAGTAATGACACCCGGTTACACCAATCGGAGGTCACTAAAGTTAAAGTGGAATCGGTGTCCAACTTTGCAAAAACTATGTCGGACTCCGTAGTTTTCTCTGGACCCCTTCCTAACCAGACCAGTGATGATATGTTTAGCCGTACATCTTCACTTCACCGCTGGTTGTCGAGGTGGTGTCCCGCTAACAATGTGGGCTTCATTGACAATTGGAATACTTTCTGGGGAAAACCTGGTCTGATCCGGAGAGACGGCATCCATCCTACTTTGGATGGTGCAGCTCTTCTTTCTAGAAATATGGCCATGTCTCTTAACAGCCCTAAAACCTGACATCCAGGGTTGAGGCCAGGATGCAGAGTTACAGTCTTACAGCTCCTCTGCAGCTTCTTTAGAGCTGTCACTCACCCAAAACATTCAACATCCTATAGAGGTTGTGTCTGTACCCAGACCACCTAGATTTAAAAAAAACTCAAGAAAACATGTATCAATAAAAATGTAATAAAAATGTATCTTACCAAATTAATGTAACAAAAAAAAATCTGACAATTAAAAGCGGACTATTAAATATCAGATTTATCTGGTCTAAATCTCTGTTAGTAAATGACTATCAGTTAGTAAACTGATCATCAGATTGATTTACTCTGTCTCACAGGGACCTGGCTGCAACAGGAAGAATATATTAGTATTAATGAAGCAACTCCTCCCAGTCATATTAATGATCATATTCCTAGAGATTCAGGCCGAGGAGGAGGAGTGGCAGCAATCTTCCACTCAAGTTTATCAATTAATCCAAAGCCTAAACTTAGTTATAATTCATTTGAGAGTCTGAATCTTAGTCTCTCACACCCAAACTGGAAAGCACAGAAACCAATTCTATTTGTTGTTGTTCATCGCCCACCTGGTCCTTATTCAGAGTTTCTAACTGAATTCTCTGACTTTTTATCAGATTTAGTGCTGAGTTCAGATAAAGTGATGATAGTGGGAGACTTTAACATTCATGTTGACATGGACAACAATAGCCTCAGTTCTACTTTTAGCTCATTATTAGATTCTATAGGCTTTTCTCAGAATGTAAATGAACCCACTCACTGTGGTAACCACACCCTCGATATGGTTCTGTCGTATGGCATGGAAACTGAAAATTGAATTGTATTCCTCAAAACCCTGTCTAGGCAGTGACGACAAAGCTGGAAAATAAATGGCGTTCCACTAATTTAGAAGAATTTCACCTGGACTGGAAGGATAGTCTAATATTATACAAGAAAGCTATTCATAAGGCCAGACCTTTATATTATTCATCATTAATAGAGGACAATAAGAACAACCCCAGGTTTCTTTTCAGCACTGTAGCCAGGCTGACAAAGAGTCACAGTTCTGTTGAGCCCTCTATTCCTTCAGCTCTCAGCAGTAATGACTTCATTAACTTCTTTACTAATACAATTCTTAGTATTAGGGAGAGAATCAGGCAGACCCTTCCTGCCACCATCACTGATGTGATGTTAAGCACAGCAGCCCTGGAAGCAACTGTAGGACCAGATGTAAACTTGGAAAGTTTCTCTCCTGTTGAGCTCTCTGAGTTAACTAGAATTATTTATTCATCTGGATCCTCTAGCTGTCTGTTAGATCCCATCCCAACTAAACTTTTTAAGGAAGTCTTCCCTTTAATTAATACTTCCATATTAGATCAGATCAACCTATCTATTGTAACCGGCTTTGTACCGCAGGCTTTTAAAGTGGCTGTAATTAAACCTTTACTTAAAAAGCCAACTCTTGATCAGCTGTTTTAGGAAACTACAGACCAATTTCCAACCTGACGTTTATTTCTAAAATCCTTGAAAAAGTTGTTGCAAATCAACTTTGTGATCATTTACAAAGGAATGATCTGTTTGAAGATTTTCAGTCAGGCTTTAGAGTTCATCATAGCACAGAAACAGCTCTGGTGAAAGTTACTAACGAGCTTTTAATAGCCTCAGATAATGGACTCGTCTCTGTACTTGTTCTTCTGGACCTCAGCGCTGCTTTTGATACGATTGATCATACGATCTTATTACAGAGACTAGAAGACATTACAAGGATTAAAGGAATTGCATTAGACTGGTTCAAATCCTACATATCAGATAGATTCCAATTTGTCCATGTCAACAATGAATCTTCCAGACAAACAAGAGTTAGTTATGGAGTTCCACAAGGCTCAGTGTTGGGCCCAATACTTTTTACTTTATACATGCTTCCATTAGGAGATGTCATCAGGAAGCACTGCATAAACTTCCATTGTTATGCAGATGACACTCAGCTATATCTTTCTATAAAACCAGATGAAACGAATCAGTTAGTAAAACTTGAAGCCTGTCTAAAAGACATAAAGGCCTGGATGACCAAAAACTTCCTGCTTCTAAATTCAGACAAAACGGAAGTTATTGTACTTGGTCCTAAACACCTCAGAAGCTCTTTCTGTAATCACTTAGTTACTCTAGATGACGTTGTCTTGGCCTCCAGCAAAACTGTGAGGAACCTTGGAGTCATATTTGATGAGGACTTGTCCTTTAGCCACCAGATAAAACAAATCTCCAGAACTGCCTTCTTTCATCTACGTAATATTAATAAAATCAGGAAAATCCTTCCTCAGTGTGACGCAGAAAAACTCATTCATGCGTTTGTTACTTCTAGGCTAGATTATTGTAATTCCTTGCTGTTAGGATGTCCAAATTACTCATTAAAAACCCTGCAGCTGATCTAAAATGCTTCAGCAAGAGTACTGACGGGATTTAGCAAGAGAGATCGTATTTCTCCAGTTTTAGCTTCTCTTCACTGGCTTCCTGTTAAATCAAGAATATCATTTAAAATTCTCTTGATGACTTACAAAGCCCTACATGACCAGGCTCCATTATGTCTTAGAGATCTTATAGAACTATGTAATCCTAGTAGAGCACTTCGCTCTCAGTACGCTGGTCTACTTGTGGTTCCTAGAGTTTACAGAAGTAGAATGGGAGGCAGAGCCTTCAGTTTTGTGTTCGAGGGGCAGAAACCCTCTCTAGCTTTAAGATTAGACTCAAAACGTTCCTTTTTGATAAAGCTTATAGTTAGGGCTACCTCAGGTAGACCTGAACCAACCCTTAGTTATGCTGTTATAGGCCGAGGCTGCTGGGGGACCTCGTTACATGCTGAGCTTCTTTTCTTTCCTCCTACTCTTTAACTGACTCATACCTCACCATCCTTTTCTCTCCCATAGATTTTTCTTATTGTCTGTTGTCTCCATTCAGTTCCCTCGCTCGCGTAGTTTCTCTTCTTTCTTCTGCAGATGTCCCATCATGAAGTTGCATGTCTCTGCCCTGCGCTTGTCATCTCCACCAACAGTTCTTCTCTTCTATCTCTATGCTGTCCTTTTCTCTCTCTGCTCTCCTCTCACCCCAACCAGTCGAGGCAGATTGCCGCCCACCTCTGAGCCTGGTTCTGTCGGAGGTTTCTTCCTGTTAAGAGGGAGTTTTTCCTTCCATCTGTTGGAGGTTTTTCTCCCTTAAAGAGGAGTTTTTTCCCTCCTAGCTTATGTGGGAATTGTTGAATTGCTGGGTTTCTCTGTATAATATTGTAACGTCTTGTTGTAAAGACTTTAATATGTTAAGTGCCATGAAATAACCTATGTTGTGACTTGGCGCTATGTAAATAAAGTTGAATTGAATTGAATTGCAGGACTCTCTTCAAAATCATACATTTTACATTTTCTTATTGATTTTCAAGGTTTTCGAAGTTTTTCGAGATGAGGTCATACATTTTTGGTATTGCATCATTTGTATGTGGCTTTAAAAAGTGTTCCAAATAAAAAAAAGAAAGAAAAACTCATTTTTATCTGCATCTGTAACTGCTATTATGAATTGGTTTGGTTTGGTTTATGCACTGGCAAGTTAGGGTTAGGGAAAATATATTGTTTCATTATGATTATGAATTGAAAGTCCAACAGTATGGGTATTTGTTATGCTTTTGCTCCTGAAAGTTATCCTTATTACAGCCACTTGTCATGTGCACCTTGTTACTTGTAAACATGTCATTCTTTGGCATTTTCTGAAATATTGAATATCTCTCAAAAAAATATCCCTTATCATTAATCAAAGCAATCTGTCTTTTAAAAAAATACATTGAAATTGACATTGAAATTATAGATCAAACTGTCAAAAACTTTCAAAGACATTTCAGTCAAAAATACCCCAATTACACCTTGTATCAACATGTGATTTGTGTCCAGACACATTATAGTTAATGAGATTCAATCCATGGATCTTTCAATTTACACTTGGTACTGAATGTGTTGTGTTGTTTTTTGTGGGGGGTTTTCGATTTTGCAAGCTAACGTTACTCTTACTCCCTGCAGTTTTTGTTGGTCCTGTTTAAGTTTGCAGGAAGAGGGGACATTAAGTCACTTTTAAAATTGTACGACTGATGTCATTTCTTTAGAACGTGGTCACATTGTAATACTCCATCTACGCCTGTGAGCCTGACCACCATCTGATCTGACTGCATGCTGATCTCAATACAGTTTGCGTGCTTTCACACCTTGTATTTGCATTTGTTTTTCTTTACTTATATACGTTATCTGGATATATAGATTGATTGTTGATACCATGAAACGGGGGTAAAGGTCCCTGTAACCGCTGTGCAAAGAAACACCACAAACAGGATCTGGCGGGATTCTCGAATGATAAAAAAAGGGAGACATTTTCAAGACTGCATACAACTATAGCAAGGAAGTGCATGGGTTCAGCATACCATGAAATAAGTTAACGTTAACAGAACGAGATGCATGAAATTAATCATGGACATTGGAGACAACACTGTACATTTCAAAGGTGTAACTGTGTAAGTATCATAAAATCATGCAAATGGAAATACATTAAATATAAACGATTGTTAAGATAGACAGGTCTGTTGTACAGTGAGGAACTGTGTGTATGTGGTAAGTCTTGTTACGGCTGGTTGTCTTGAGGGATAGCTTGTGTAAAGACAGAGTTTGTATATGCAGATGATTTTGGGTACCATGGACGGTCTCAAAATGGAAAGCTTTGGAACAGATGGTAAACTAAATTCTTTGGGTCACTGGCAATCCTTTCTGCCCCTTTTCTCACCCTGGTGTCATGCAGCCCCAAGATGGGACGGTAGTAGACATCCAATGAGCATAAAATACACTGGACCTTGCCATTGGAAGAGGAGACTTTTATTTTACTTGAATAAAGAGATGTTAAGTAGTCATTGTCAGTAAAACAATCATGTTTTACCCCAAAACAGAGGTTCTAAAATTTGTATATAAAATATGAAACCAAATTTCCTAAGTATTGCTTTAACTTTAGATACCCAAAATATTTCTAATAAAATTCACAGATTTTACTATACAATAGCTTCAACAGTCCAATAATAACATAAGTTTTGATAACTTTATCAAAATAAAGGAATGTATTTAAAATTTTTTGCAAGAAAAGGCGCCCTCTTCCTGTGTCTCCCAATGTCTGCCAGTTTCTTCTTTGTGGCCAAAAAGGACTGCTCTCTTTGTCCATGCATTGACTATTGAGGTTTGAACAATCCCACTATTAAAAATAAATTTCCTCTGCCTCTCATTAACTCAGCTTTAGATCCCCTCCTGAAAGCCACAATTTTTGTCTAAATTGGACTTTGGAGGAAAGATCTGTGTGGTAGCAGACTGGCCCAACCCCTTCCACAAGGAAACATCTTCAACGCTTCCAAGGGTTTGTTAACTTTATCGCTGTTTCATCAGGGATTACAGCAGAGCAGCATCGCCCTTAACTAAAGTCACTTCTTCCTCTGTTTCATTTTCCTGGACCACTGAGGCTGATTCTGCTTGTGACAACCTCAAACGGTGGTTCACCTTGACACGTACCCATCCCTCACTTCATCGCTAAGGTGGATGCCTCGTTCGAGAGTAGAGGCGGTCCAATCCCAGCGCTCTCCAGTCAAACAAAAGCTGCATCCCTTTGCATTTTTTTTCTGACCCCTGCTGGACGGAATTGTGACATTGACCCCCGTAAACTGTTGGCGGTCAAGTTAACTTTAGCGAAGAAGAGTCACTGACTGGAGGGAGCTGATCAACCCTTAATCATTTGGACAGACCATAACTTAGCCTCCATCCAGTCAGCCAAATGTCTGAATCCCCACCAGACCCGGTGGTCTCTGTTCTTCATGCGGTTTGCTTTCACTCTCCACTTACCGACTTGGATCCCACAACGTTAAACCTGATGCTCTGTCTGACTGTCCACTCCCAGGTCACTCCACTAAGATGCCCTGCCAACTAGGCATCAACCGCACTCTGATGCTCCTGAAGAGGAGTTTCTGGTGGCCTCAATGGTCCAGGACTTCCGAAACTTCACCAATGCTTGTAAATCAAGAATAGAATTTCAAATTATCTTGCTCAATTACAAAGCTCTTCATGACCAGGCTCCATCGTATCTTAGGGATCTTATAGAACCATATCATCCTGAAAGAGCACTTCGCTCTCAGAACGCTGGTCCACTTGTGGTTCCCAGAGTTTCCAAGAGTAGAATAGGAGGCAGAGCCTTCAGTTTTCAGGCTCCTCTCCTGTGGAACCAGCTCCCACTTTGTATTTGAGTGGCAGAAACCATCTCTAGTTTTAAGGTTAGACTCAAAACTTTCCTTTTTGATAAAGCTTATAGTTAGGGCTCGCACCATCCCTTAGTTATGCTGTTATAGGCCAAGGCTGCTGGGGGACCTCGTTATATACTGAGCTTCTTACCTCTCAATCTTTAACTCTCTATAACTCATCATCACATCTCCTTAACTTTATGCTTTTTCTCTCCCATAGTTTTTGCTTATTGTCTGTTGTCTCCATTCAGTTCCCTTGCTCGCGTAGTTTCTGTTCTTTCTTTTGCAGATGTCCTGCCATGGAGCTGCATGTCTCTGCTCTGCGACTGTCGGCCCCACCACCAGTTCATGTTTTGTATCTCTATGTTGTCCTTTTCGCTCTCTGCTCTCCTCTCACCCCAACCAGTCGAGGCAGATGGCTGCCCACCTCTGAGCCTGGCTTCTTCCTGTTAAGAGGGAGTTTTTCCTTCCCTCAGTTGAGGGTTTTTCTCCCTTAACGAGGAGCTTTTCCCTCCTAGCTTACGTGGGCATTGTTGAATTGTTGGGTTTCTCTGTATAATATTGTAAAGTTCTGCTGTAAGGACTTTAAATGTGTGCCATAAAATAACCTGTGTTGTGATTTGGCGAACCTGCCCTTGAGAACAGACTCCTGGAAGCTGTCTCCTTGGTATGTTGGCCCTTTCACTATCAAGTCTGTCGTTAACCCTTCTGCTGTCCGTTTAAACCTTCCCTGGCACATGGGGGGTTCATCCTCTCTTTTGCCAGGACCCTAGTTAACCTGCCGGCCTGCTGTTGAATCCGGCCTGCCTAGTCTCTGTGTCTACTGTGGCCTTCTGCATTGCTGATCTCCAGTAGTCAACTGCAAGTGTTAGAAAGGCTGTAGACTATTGAACTGACGCCCCCTGGTGTCGAATATGAAAGTGCCATGTAGAGCTGCGCTGATCAAGCACATGGAGCGATGCGGTCAGTTGGAGTTAGGAGTAGCCAGAATTTGAACAAGAGTGGACTTTCTAGCTCATAAGTGGCGTGAGGAGTGTGTGACTCTGATGAATTACCACACCTATAATAAGCCTTCAACCTCCCTAATGGTTGAATTACAGTGCTGCTGTGTGACAACTCAATACAGAAAAGAGTGTTTAACTGAAACAGAGCGTCCTGTTTGTTCTGACCGACACCCCAAGGCAAACATCACTATTCGTAACCTCTCCATACAGTCCTAAGCATCACCTCCACAAAACTAAGCCAGCCAATTCAGTTCTCTGTGGGTCTCCAGTCATGGCCTGGCAACTCACCTTGTCTGCCCTGCTGGCTCCCAGGCACCTTGACTCTGCAACTCACCTCATCTGCTTTACCTTGCCAGTTCCACCTGACTCCAGGCTCCAACAACACCCACACCTTTCTAATAAATAATTTAACTTCCTTAATCTGTCTCGTGTCTTTCATTTTGGGTCCAGACATTCCCATTCCTGAAACTACAGTGCATCTAGAAAGTATTCACAGCACTTCACTTTTTACACATTTTGTTATGTTACAGCCTTATTCCAAAATGGATTAAATTATTTTTTTCCTCAAAATTCTACACGCAATATCCCATAATGACAAAGTGAAAATAGTTTGTTTAAAATTTTTGCAAATCTATTAAAAATAAAGAACGAAAATATAACATGTACATAAGTATTCACAGCCTTTGCTCAATACTTTATTGAAACACCTTTGGCAGAAATTACAGTCTCAAGTCTTTTTGAGTATGATGCTATAAGCTTGGCTCCTATTCTTGGGCAGTTTCTCCCATTCTTCTTTGCAGGACCTCTCAAGCTCCATCAGGTTGGATGGGGAGCACAGACATTTTCAGATCTCTCCAGAGATGTTCAATCGGGTTCAAGTCTGGGCTCTGCCTGGGCCTCTCAAAGACATTCACAGAGTTGTCCTGAAGCCATTCCTTTGTTATCTTGGCTGTGTGCGCTTTGGGTCGTTGAGGACAACGTTGGAAGATGAACCTTCGCCCCAGTCTGAGGTCCAGAGCGCTCTGGAGAAGGTTTTCATCAAGGATGTCTCTGTACATTGCTGCATTCACCTTTCCCTCCATCCTGACTAGTCTCCCAGTTCCTGCCACTGAAAAACATCCCCACAGCATGATGCTGCCACCACCATGCTTCACCATAGAGATGGTATTGGCCAGGTGATGAGCGGTGCCTGGTTTCCTCCAAACATGACGCTTGGCATTCAGGCCAAAGAGTTCAATCTTTGTTTCATCAGACCAGAGAATTTAGTTTCTCATGATCTGATAGTCCTTCAGGTGCCTCCAGGTGGGCTTTCATGTGCCTTTAACTGAGGAGTGGCTTCCGTCTGGCCACTCTACCATACAGGCCTGCTTGGTGGAGTGCTGCAGAGATGGTTGTCCTTCTGGAAGGTTATCCTCTCTTCACAGAGCAACGTTGGAGCTCTGTCAGAGTGACTATCGGGTTCTTGGTCACCTCCCTGACTAAGGCCCTTCTCCTCTGATCGCTCAGTTTGGCCGGGCGGCCGACTCTAGGAAGAGTCCTGGTGGTTCCAAACTTCTTCCATTTATGGATGATGGAGGCCACTGTGCTCATTGGGACCTTCAATGCTGCAGAAATTTTTCTGTACCCTTCCCCAGATCTGTGCCTTGATACAATCCTGTCTCGGAGGTCTACAGACAATTCTTTGGACTTCATGGCTTGGTTTGTGCTCTGACATGCACTGTCAACTGTGGGACCTTATATAGACGGTGTGTGTCTTTCCAAATCATGTCCAATCAACTGAATTTACCACAAGTGGACTCCAATCAAGTTGTAGAAACATCTCAAGGATGATCAGTGGAAACAGGATGCACCTGAGCTCAATTTTGAGTGTAATGGCAAAGGCTGTGAATACTTATGTACGTGATTTTTTTCATTTTTGATTTTTAATAGATTTGCAAAAATTTCAAAAACATTTATTTCACATTGTCATTATGGGGTATTGTGTGTAGAATTTTGAGGGAAAAAATTAATTTAATCCATTTTGGAATAAGGCTGTAATATAACAAAATGTGGAAAAAGTGAAGCGCTGTGAATACTTTCCGGATGCACTGTATGCCGCTGGTCATTATTGGTCATTGGACATTAAGGAAATATCCAGGCTCATCTGATTTCATCTGGCTGATATATAGTTCAGCTCAATAACTGCTGTAATGTAGCTACAGCAATATATGTTTGATGGGTCTACCAACTTATAGACATGTTTGAGTCAAATCGTGAAGACAGATTTTTCACCTCGGGGAGTCACTTTCATGTTCTCATCACAATTAAGGATGTTGTTGAAGGTTTTCCTTGAAAATTGGTACGACTTTATTGGGATGAAATTAAGCTCTTGGTCTTTCAGGGAATCCGAGCAGTCGTTATATAGAAGTTGGCCTTGAGTTTTGAGTGCTCAGAAGTTAGACTCACTGACAACTCTTGGCAGGTACCTGAGAGACACTCATTTTGCAGTGATTATGGAGTCATTGCACTCTCACTTTGGTATACTTCCAAACTTAATCGTAACTATGTCTGGCTGCCTTCAGTATTAGTATGGTGGAACCATTGGGGCCTTGAAAGACCTTGGGAATGAGGGGAATGAACCTTTAATGGTTGAGTAAATGAGCCTTCTCTGTATTTTGCATTCTCTCTTGTTTTGGTAGGGGAATTCATTCCCTTAGTTACCATGAATTTGGACTGCAGAGCTGGATGTTTGGTTTGTATTTTTTATCATCAGTCCTACTACAAGGCATGAAATGCCATTTGCTTTTGCTTGAGGGGGGATTTACACATAGGCAAAAATTATTGAAGCCAACTCCAACAGTGAGTAAAAGGACTTCCAGAGACAAAACAGCGGTTTCCAGTGGGAGTGAGCTGAGTCATAATTCAACAGGCACAACCGTGCAAAACTTGTTTTTGTTATTAAAACATACAGTGTATGTACAAAGTATTGAGCAATGGCTGTGACTACTTATGTACATGCTATATTTTCGTTCTTTATTTTGAATAGATTTGCAAAAATTTTAAACAAGTTTTTTTCCACTTTGTCATTATGGGGTATTGTGTAGAATTTTGAGGAAAAAAATGAATTTAATCCATTTTGGAATAAGGCTGTAACATAACAAAATGTGGAAAAAGTGAAGCGCTGTGAATACTTTCCAGATGCACTGTATATCCCTTCCACTTTGTTTTCCTTCTGCTTTTTGTATCACAGTTTGCCTTAATCACTGTAATTCTTATTGTTCAGAGTAAGGAGAGAACCAATTTTACATTGAAATAAAATGCTGAAGTGAAATCGTTGTGAGCCCTGGTCAATAGGCGTAATTATTTTGTTGCTTTGGGTGTGAACATTGAAGAGAATACTCGAGGTAGGACAGCATGGTAACTTTTGTGTCCTCCAGCAGTGATGTGCTCCAATATGTTTTCTTCTTCTCAGGGCTCCAATTATACAGATCTGGGGGAAGGAATCCACATCTCATCAGCAGCTGTTGGTTAAAATGTCCAAGGGAGAGCTCAGAAATGTGGATAAAAGCCAGAAGGCAGAGTGTCAACTAGTATTCAGAGGCAGATCCATATAGAGAAAGAAAATCACAATTCAAATCTGAAGCAACAAATCTGAACAAGAGGAGGACAGTGCAGTTTATGGAAGACATTGATGAGAAAAAAAAAATCTAAAACCCTTTAGAGAAAAAAGGGATTGGGATTACTTGTGTATCTAAAAAAAAAAAAAAATCAGCCTTCCATCTTTTGTTTAAAGGAATACATTGGTAAATATTCATCCTGACTTTCATGCAGAGAGTTTGGAAGATTTGTACCACTATCATATCTGTACATGCAATGGGAGTCAGGAGGTTATTTAAGTCATTGATTGAGGAGGAACCTGAATCAATAACAGGCCTGATGTTCGGGTTGAGCAGCATCCAGTATTCTAACCAGTAATTCTAGCCCATCACAAATATGGATGAAGTTGTTACACCTAACTTAAAATGCTTAATTCTTGCTGAAAAATAATGAAATTAAAGCCATTTTTCATGTATATCGGCCTGCCTTTAAAAGAAACTATAAAAAAAAAGATTGCTTATTCTACAAAGATTGTTAAAATATGGCTTCAACAGATTTGCTTGTACCCCAGAACACAAATAGGACTGCTTGCTTTAAATTATTTGCCTGAGTAAGGAGCTCTCCGAGAGAATAATACAAATATTCAGAATGTTTGTGAATATGGCCCTAAGTTAACTTGCTTCTGAAGATGAGAGTAGAGCCACTGCTCCTTTGCCTTGAAAGGATCCAGTTGAGGTGGTTCAAACATCTGATAAGGGTGCTGCCTGCCGTCTAATGGAGATTTTCCTGACATGTTCAACTGGCCATGGTGGAAGAAGTAATCCAATACTTTAGTAAAAGTATCAATACAGTAATGTAAAAACAAATGCTCCATTAAAAGTCAAAGTCCTGCATGAAAAATCCTACTTAAATAAAAGTATACTAGTATAGTCTGCTAAATGTCTTTAAGTAAAAGTACTGGTTTAGTCCCTCTGATTAATATATAGTATGATATATAACATCATTAGATTATTTTTTTTCTGAAACATCAGTGTGTCAACAGCATGTTACTGTAGCTGCTGGAGGTGGAGCTAGTTTAAACAACTTTGTATCCAATGTCTAATTGGATTATATGATGCAGTGATAACATTTTATATCAAAAAGGTAACCTTCCCTGTGAGATCATAATGTTCTGCAAAAACTGTTTTCTGGCCATTGTTTAACACTATAACTCATGAACAGAAGGGGAGATTATAAACATATTTTTACATTCATGTCAGATGCTGCATTGGATTCCATCTAGAAATTATGGTGATTATATCAATATTCTGTGCTGTCAAGATTGTCTGTGAAGCATTCACATTTTAGAGGTTAGAGCTTCTTTGCAGCAGCATTTATATTTGAAGCATTGTCGACTATCAATCCGCTTTATTAGGGGAGCATGTGAACACAAGAATTCCTTCGTCTTCACTACAGATATTTTATGAGTTTGGACTGATATGCATGTAAAATACAACTTGAGTGACGGAGCCATACAACAATGAGGCAGCATTCCTTGCTCTATACATTGTGTTAATGAGAGAGTTTTGGTGCTGTTAGGTGGATTTTGTTACCTTAAGCAAAGCCATGTGTTTCCTGGGTCCTGTTAAATGGACATGAGAGTGGTATTAAGTTTTTTTTATTTAACTCTCAGCATATAAACAATTGATTGTTTATAATTATTTCCCAAAATGATAAGTTAATCAACTGCCAGCTCTAGCCTCATATTTATTGCACATATCATTAATCTTTTGTCAAAAAATAAAAATAGGTTTTTACTAAAATGTTGTTCAAATGAAAGGATAACTGTTCAATAAATTCAATGAGGAGTTCAATAAAATGTTGATATCATGTGGGGTTTATTGATTATCATATTTCAGTAAAGCTCTTACATTCTATGTGTTGGCCCCTGACCTCTATGATATCTAAAGCACTGTGGATATTTTTTGTTTCCTATAATACTTGAGTTACTTTGAGAAAGTATTTGACGTTGTACTTCACAAATGTTTACATCTTGTTGTAAATCCATACTTGCTGCCAGTTTTATCCAAAGAGGTTTTTTTTAGACAAACATAATAAAAATACATCAAGCTTTTTACATTTGAACCTGTCAGAGGGTTGGTTATAATCAGATGGAAGGGAACAGTCAGTTCTTGAACTTGACGTGGTGAAGCAGCAAAAAATGGGCAAGTGTAAGGATCTGAGCAACTTTGGCAAGGGTCAAAGGGGGATGGCTAGATGACTGGGTCATAGCATCTCTAAAATATCAGGTCTTGTGTGGTGTTCCTGAAATGCAGTGGTTAGTACCTACCAAAAGTAGTCCAAGAAAGGACAACTGGGGAATGGGTGACAGGGCCATAGGCACCGAAGACTTAATGTAGCATGGGAAGGGAAGGCCAATCCCAGAGAAGAGCTAATATAGCACAAATGACTGAAAACCTTAATGGTGGCTATGACAGAAAGGTGTCAGAACACACAGTGCATCACAGTTTGCTGTGTACTGTCTGCCATTGATAACCATTGGTCAGCTTCCTGAACCTACTATTTGGTTTCAGTAGCCCCCTACTAGCCAATTTATTTGGAGCAGATGTGTGATGATAAGTGCCTACTCAATAGTCTGCCTGTTCAATAGTCTTTTAACTGTCAAGCTGGGTGGAACTTAAAAAAAAAAAAAAAAGTACCACATAATATCACATTTAACCTGTCAAATGTTTTTGCGTTTAGTGGAGTGTTTTTGTGTTCTGTGAAATGTTTTTGTGTTTAGTGAAATGTTTTTGTGTTTAGTGAAACGTTTTTGCGTTTAGTGAAATGTTTTTGTGTTTAGTGAAATGGTTTTGTTTTCCCTCAGGCTCACCGTAGGAAGTGGCTGGAGTTATCCTGAAAATGGTCAAATATGAAATGGAATTTTGGGATACGTCTCTCGGCAGCCTCAAAGACTGTATGACTATATACACTAATGTATACAGTGAGTACGGAAAGTATTCAGACCCCTTTAAATTTTTCACTCTTTGTTTCATTGCAGCCATTTGCTAAAATCAAAAAAGTTCATTTTATTTCTCATTAATGTACACTCAGCACCCCATCTTGACAGAAAAAAAACAGAACTGTAGAAATGTGTGCAAATTTATTAAAAAAGAAAAACTGAAATATCACATGGTCATAAGTATTCAGACCCTTTGCTCAGTATTGAGTAGAAGCACCCTTTTGAGCGAGTACAGCCATGAGTCTTCTTGGGAATGATGCAACAAGCTTTTCACACCTGGATTTGGGGATCCTCTGCCATTCTTCCTTGCAGATCCTCCCCAGTTCCGTCAGGTTGGATGGTGAACGTTGGTGGACAGCCATTTTCAGGTCTCTCCAGAGATGCTCCATTGGGTTTAGGTCAGGGCTCTGGCTGGGCCAGTCAAGAATGGTCACAGAGTTGTTCCGAAACCACTCCTTTGTTATTTTAGCGGTGTGCTTAGGGTCATTGTCTTGTTGGAAGGTGAACCTTCGGCCCAGTCTGAGGTCCAGAGCACTCTGGAAGAGGTTTTCTTCCAGGATATCTCTGTACTTGGCCGCATTCATCTTTCCTTCAATTGCAACCAGTCGTCCTGTCCCTGCAGCTGAAAAACACCCCCATAGCATGATGCTGCCACCACCATGTTTCACTGTTGGGATTGTATTGGGCAGGTGATGAGCAGTGCCTGGTTTTCTCCACACATACCGCTTAGAATTAACGCCAAAAAGTTCAATCTTGGTCTCATCAGACCAGAGAATCTTATTTCTCATAGTCTGGGAGTCCTTCATGTGTTTTTTGGCAAACTCTATGCGGGCTTTCATATGTCTTGCACTGAGGAGAAGCTTCCGTCAGGCCACTCTGCCATAAAGCCCCGACTGGTGGAGGGCTGCAGTGATAGTTGACTTTGTGGAACTTTCTCCCATCTCCCTACTGCATCTCTGGAGCTCAGCCACAGTGATCTTTGGGTTCTTCTTTACCTCTCTCACCAAGGCTCTTCTCCCACGATTGCTCAGTTTGGCTGGACGGCCAGGTCTAGGAAGAGTTCTGGTCGTCCCAAACTTCTTCCATTTAAGGATTATGGAGGCCACTGTGCTCTTAGGAACCTTGAGTGCTGCAGAAATTATTTTGTAACCTTGGCCAGATCTGTGCCTTGCCACAATTCTGTCTCTGAGCTCCTTGGACAGTTCCTTCGACCTCATGATTCTCATTTGCTCTGACATGCACTGTGAGCTGTTAGGTCTTATATAGATAGGTGTGTGCCTTTCCTAATCAAGTCCAATCAGTTTAATTAAACACAGCTGGACTCCAATGAAGGCGTAGAACCATCTCAAGGAGGATCAGAAGAAATGGACAGCATGTGAGTTAAATATGAGTGTCACAGCAAAGGGTCTGAATACTTATGACCATGTGATATTTCAGTTTTTCTTTTTTAATAAATTTGCACAAATTTTTACATTTCAGTTTTTTTCTGTCAACATGGGGTGCTTAGTGTACATTAATGAGAAATAAAATTAACTTTTTTGATTTTAGTAAATGGCTGCAATGAAACAAACAGTAAAAATGTAAAGGGGTCTGAATACTTTTCATACCCACTGTATGCACAAATGTTGTGTCTTAATTCTCTCCCCTAGTGAACTGATTTTTTTTTTTTTTTTTTAAAGGAAGGGGTATGTGGTTAGAGGCAAAGAGGGTGAGAGTGGCAAGGATGAAGAGAAGGGGGAGGAGGCAGGGGGAAAAAAAGCAAGTTATGAAAGATACAGGAAATGAAAAGAAAAGAGTGGAGGAACTGGAGGTTAAAGGGTAAGCATACATTTGAAGGGTTGTTTAATTGCTCTCTCCAACAGTAATTTTAATCCCTTTCATACACATGATTGCACACACACAAACAGCTACATGCACACACACACCCAGACACTCACACGCACATAAAGTGCATCCGGAAAGTATTCACAGCGCTTCACCTTTTCCACATTTTGTTATGTTACAGCTTTATTCCAAAATGGATTAAATTATTTTTTTTCCTCAAAATTCTACACACAACACCCCATAATGATAACGTGAATTTTTTTTTTTTTTTTTTTAATTTTTGCAAATCTATTTAAAATTTAAAACAAATAAAAATCACACGTACATAAGTATTCACAGCCTTTGCCATGACACTCAAAATTGAGCTCAGGTGCATCCTGTTTCCACTGACCATCCTTGAGATGTTTCTACAACTTGATTGGAGTTCACCTGTGGTAAATTCAGTTGATTGGACATGATTTGGAAAGGCACACACCGTCTATATAAGGTCCCACAGTTGACATGAAGTCCAAGGAATTGTCTGTAGACCTCCGAGACAGGATTGTATCGAGGCACAGATCTGGGGAAGGGTACAGAAAAATGTCTGCAGCATTGAAGGTCCCAATGAGCACAGTGGCCTCCATCATCTGTAAATGGAAGAAGTTTGGAACCACCAGGACTCTTCCTAGAGTTGGCCACGCGGGCAAACTGAGCGATCGGGGGAGAAGGGCCTCAGTCAGGGAGGTGACCAAGAACCCGATGGTCACTCTGACAGAGCTCCAGCGTTGCTCTGTGAAGAGGGGAGAACCTTCCAGAAGGACAACCATCTCTGTAGCACCCCACCAAGCAGGCCTGTATAGTAGAGTGGCCAGACGGAAGCCACTCCTCAGTAAAAGGCACATGAAAGCCCACCTGGAGTTTGCCAAAAGGCACCTGAAGGACTCTCAGATCATGAGAAACTAAATTCTCTGGTCTGATGAAACAAAGATTGAAATCTTTGGCCTGAATGCCAAGCATCATGTCTGGAGGAAACCAGGCACCGCTCATCACCTGGCCAACACCATCCCTACAGTGAAGCATGGTGATGGCAGCATCATGCTGTGGGGATGTTTTTCAGCGGCAGGAATGGGGACAATAGTCATGATGGAGGGAAAGATGAATGCAGCAATGTACAAAGACATCCTTGATGAAAACCTTCTCCTGAGTGCTCTGGACCTCAGACTGGGGCGAAGGTTCATCTTCCAACAGGACAACGACCCGAAGCACACAGCCAAGATAACAAAGGAATGGCTTCGGGACAACTCTGTGAATGTCCTTGAGTGGCCTAGGCAGAGCCCAGACTTGAACCCGATTGAACATCTCTGGAGAGATCTGAAAATGTCTGTGCTCCCCATCCAACCTGATGGAGCTTGAGAGGTCCTGCAAAGAAGAATGGGAGAAACTGCCCCAAAATAGGTGCCAAGCTTGTAGCATCATACTCAAAAAGACTTGAGGCTGTAATGTCTGCCAAAGGTGCTTCAACAAAGTATTGAGCAAAGGCTGTGAATACTTATGTACGCGTTATATTTTCGTTCTTTATTTTTAATAGATTTGAAAAAATTTTAAACAAGCTTTTTTCACTTTTTCATTATAGGGTATTGTGTGTAGAATTTTGAGGGAAAAAAGTATTCACAGTACTTCAAGGCTAAGGAAACACATTACCTGAGACTTCATATAAACTAAGAATTCTTTCTTTGTAGATTTTCTTTCACTGAAAGATATTTTTACAGCCATTTAAATCATTCTTAAGAGAATTTCACAATTTGTCACCTGCCACTGAAATACACATCCGTTTTAAGGTAGTCCATGCATTCTGGTGCTTAAAATGAAATTTCCTTCTATGGTCTTCATCCTCTGAACTAAAATCAAACCATTTTTGTATATTTTCTACTAACATCCTGCTTTTTGTCCTGTACATAGCAAATAATATTTGTAACTTAATTAAGTATTTTGTATTAGTATCCTCTCTTTTATCCACCTTATAAAAACTTTGTACTGCTCCTTTTGGTAGTACAATGGCTTTAAATTGCTCATGTACTTGTTACACCACACTTTCACACAATAACTAAAATATGACAAAATAACTGAACAGTACAGAATTCACATTGGTTTGTAGTCAAACACATACTTTGCTTTGTTCAAAAGCAAACACTTTTGGTTTTACATATGCAATATGATGTTTCCACATTAGTTTGTTATCTATCAGCACCCAAAAATCAAACCTCAGCTGAACTCCATCTATAGCCAGTGAAACATTTTCATCCTTAAAATGGTGTCCCAATATGAGGCTGTGAAAGCGTCATGATGTTTTTGTAATCATTCTGCTGATGGAAGGCTGTGACAGACCCAAGTCCTCACAGCTGCACTGCTTCATTGTTCCAACTGGCAAATATCTTAGTGTTGTGATCATTTTGACTTATGTTGTGTTATTGTGTTGGATGGGAGACGTAAGCTTGGCTCAAATAAGATTGACCACACACATGTCTTGATGTAATCTGTAGCATTTCATTAATTTACTGTCATTCATCATTTGAAGAATATTTGTCCTCCGTCTTTATCTCCTGCCATTTTCTCCTTTGCTTAAGAAATGTTAAAAGTCCTCCTCACTACTTCTATCAGTTTTTCCCCTTTGGAGCTTCAAGGGCTAAGATATTTTATAATCTTTACCAGGATTAGTTTAAACTATAAGGGGAGATTCTTAGAAAACATATTAATTTTAAAAATGTTCTTAGGAGCAACTCTTGCTTTATGAAGATTTGAAGATTGCTTTATGACACAGTGAACCACCAGATCCTTCTTTCCTCCCTTCAGGACCTCGGTGTCTCAGGCTCTGCTCTCTCCCTGTTTTCATCCTACCTCAATGACCGCACTTACCGGGTAACTTGGAGAGGATCGGTGTCTGAACCTTGTCCTCTCACTACTGGGGTCCCTCAAGGCTCCGTCCTGGGTCCCCTCCTCTTCTCTCTGTACACCAACTCTCTCGGCTCTGTCATTCACTCGCATGGCTTTTCCTACCGTAGCTATGCTGATGACACCCAACTAATCCTCTCTTTTCCCCAATCTGAAACACAGGTAGCAGCATGAATCTCTGCCTGTCTGACTGACATCTCTCAGTGGATGTCCTCACACCACCTGAAAATTAACCTCGACAAGACTGAACTGCTCTTCCTTCCAGGGAAAGGCACTCCCACCCACGACCTGACTACTACCTTTGACAACTCTGTGTTAGCCCTGACCCTGACTGCTAAGAACCTCGGTGTGACACTCAACAGTCAACTCTCCCTTACTGCAACATCACTGCAACAACACGTGCTTGTAGATACATGCTGCACAACATCAGAAGAATATGTCCCCTTCTCACTCAGAAGGCGGCGCAGGTTCTGGTCCAGGTTCTGGTCCAGGCTCTGGTCATCTCATGCCTAGACTATTGTAACTCCCTCCTGGCAGGTCTACCTGCTAATGCCATTCGTCCTCTGCAGCTCATCCAGAATGCCGCAGCTCGACTAGTCTTTAACCTCCTTAAATTCACTCACACTTCACTGGTTACCAGTAGCTGCCCGCATCCGTTTCAAAACATTGGTACTTGCGTACCATGCTGCGAACAGATTGGGTCCAGTCTACATCCTGGACATGGTCAAATCTTATATCCCAGCCCGTTCACTCCGCTCTGCATCTACCAACCAAGCAGTGAAGATGGGGAGAGGTTCACCACTCTGAACGACTGCGTGGAAATAAAGTGCAACGAAAGTTGTACAGATTTCATCAACGGTACATAAAGTCATTGCAAGATTCAAGATCATTTAGGATGAAATGAGGCGAGGTGAAAAAACTGACCCATAGTCTGACAAATCAAAATTTGAGGTTTTGTTTTTAAATCATGATCGTAGCATTCTACGGGCTGAAGAGGAGAGGGACCATCCAGCTTGTTATCAGCACAAGGTTGAAAAGCAAGCATCCATAGTGCACATGGCATGGGTAGCTTGCACATCAGGGAAGGCATCATAAATGCTGTACGATGTATGAAAGTTTTATAGGCTGCCATCCAGATGTCTTTTTCAGGGAAGGCCTTGCTTGATTTAGCAAAACAATGCCAAACCGCATTTTGCACATATACAGCATGTTTCTGTAGTAGAAGACTGGGTGCCTTAATGTAACTGTTGATGAATCAGCTGATTTGTGCTAGTAGTTTATTGTTTTCTGTTTTGTGCTACTTTTTTAAACCTCTGTGCTTAGGTTCTGGTATCAGAATCCACACACATACACAAAAATACAGTCTCCTGATCAAAGCTGAGCCATATGGTGTGAGCCTGATGATGTATATGCGAACCGACAGACGATTAGACAGCTGATTAGCTCTACGTTGAACAGTGTGTTATTCTCTGTATGGGTTGTGAGTGCATCTGCACGTGTCCATGCGTAGGAAGGTGTGAGAACATCCATCTGTGTGTGCTCCCACTTTAGTCAACAGCTGACAGAGCAATTTTAGTCAAATACTAAATATGTTTCTATATCTCATTCATTTACACTGTCAAGCAGCCACCCTCATACCCGGGGGTCTGTGCACCAGCAAAGTCACTTCCATTTGGCTTTGACTGGTATGAAAGGTAATATTTGCATAATGTTGTGAGATTATCTGTCTGTTACAAAATTCAGGAATCCCTTAAAACAAAACAAAAAATAGCATCACACAGGAATCCCTTTAAACACGACATCGTAACATAGCAGCATATGACATGGGTTAATTGTTGAGAGTGAACACAGTATGATTGTGTGGCAGCTATCTTGCACATCTTTAGTAATCAGGTTGGACAGTTTTCCATTGCAGTCACAGAAGGTTGCCATTGCTTCAGTTTTATTTTGCAAAGGACTCAAAGCTGCCTCTCAGAATCAATCACTGCATATCAGAGAACGTGCATTAGTTTCACAATTCATTACACAACATATAACATATACAATGTATACAATGTCACTGGCAGTATATCACTCACGCTGCAGTTGTAAAAACAGAGGGAACAATTTTACTCTCAAAATCTGTTTGGCTAGCTCTGTGCAAAGCAATAATATATATTCACCTACCAGCGCCTTGAAGACTCACTCATTTGAAGAAAAACTTTTTAGATTATCTTACATTTTTAGGTCCACAACCTAAAAGGTAAAAGTTGTCATTGTAGGAGTTTCATGATGAAATTGTTTCTCTTTGTAGTATGTGGTTGCTCAATACAGTGGTAATACAGTCTGTACCTTTTTCTTGCAGATCTCAAAATAAGCATAAATCACTGCACCGAGCTGTCTGCCAGTAACTACCTAGCACTCTCATTTCTTCATTCTGTTTGCTTATTAACAAACAAGATCAAATATGCTTCAACTTTCACACATTAAACCTACATGGTGCAAGACTTTTACATATAAAGTATGCCCGTTATATTCAAACTCTTGCCAAATGAGTTTCCACAATGCTGACTAAGCCTACCCTGGTAAATCTGTCTGTATTTCACAATATATGTATACTGTATATATTAAAAGCTGGTGTCTGATGATATATTTCTGTGCTGGGCTGGATTTGCACACTTGGTGGAATGCATACTGGGCAAGCTCTATGGACAGAGCATGCTTTCGAGACAAGTTCTAGAGAAGATAAGGTTGAAATGCACTTATTGTAAGTCGCTTTGGATAAAAGTGTCAGCTAAATGAAATGTAATGTCATGTAAAAGAT
Organism: Brachyistius frenatus; assembly: GCF_029030835.1. Taxonomy (NCBI): domain Eukaryota; kingdom Metazoa; phylum Chordata; class Actinopteri; family Embiotocidae; genus Brachyistius; species Brachyistius frenatus. Next base: position 1,429,073 of record NW_027210706.1, read on the forward strand.
AGATAAGTCCTGGTTTAGGCCTATGATAACCGGAAAAGAGATAAAATAATCAAATAAAGGCATTCTTCTAGATTTTCTAAATATTATTGGACACATTTATCAAATTATAATGGTAATACAAGTAATTTTGCAGGGTTTAAGACACCTTTTATGCCATTTATCCATTTTTCATCCAACGTCTTATACAGCTGCAGCTTTGGCAACAGAATCATCTTTGGTGGAGCCTTTGACCAAAGTGCGTGTGGACAGGGTTTTTGTAAATTAGTCTCACTTGCAGAAGGGATAGGCAGAAGTTCCCTTTAGTAGTGTATAGCCAGTATGTGTATTTTTGAACTTTGGACAGAGCCATGCTAGTTTTGTCAACCTGTTTCCGGTCTTTATGACAACCTGTCATAGATTTGGTCTGTCTGCTTCACCTTTTGTTTGGTTTTGGGGCCACCTGTCTCTACCCACCTGTGGGTCACTTCTGTCTGTGTAGCTTTTCCTCTCTCTTCTTGTCAGTACCTGTGTCATTCCCCGCCCGCCCACTACACGTTGGTCTCATGCCTACGACGCCCACCTCACCTGTTCCCAGTCTTCCAATCTACCCTGTAGTGGCTGTAGCCATTCTTATATTAGTATGCATACACCATGTCATGTCTCTACTCCTTCACTGGATCAACACTGTGTCAAAAACTGGTGCAAGTTTGCTTGTGTTTTGAACTCGGCTTTCCCACACGTTTTTTTCCCCCCAAATTGCAGAGACTTTGTTTGTATCCATCTTTTGTAAGTGAAGTTCTTTTGTTGTCTAAGCAGTAGTGTCTCTGTTGTGTGTTTGGTTCCTAAGTAGTGGTGTGTGGATCGAAACTAAAATATCTTTCAAGTATTGATTTTCTAATTTAAAGATTGACATTTAAAGTCAGGAATTTTGAATAAATGTGTATTTTATAGTTAAAAGGAAAATAAAATACACTATCACCAGAATCAATCTAAAACATATGCACACCTGGAGCTCTGATGAAAGCAAACTGTCACATGTAAGTCCGTTTGAAAACAGCAACAATGGTGTATGTGATGTTTGTGGAGGACTGTGAGGTGCTGTGGCAGCACCACAAAGTTGATGAAAATAACTGAATATAATGAGGTTATGCGGTGGTGGTCTGAAGAGGAGGAGAAAGGTGCTGCTGGTGAGACAGACTGAGCCCGGTCAGTGGCAGGACACATCCAGGTACAGAGAGAGTGTGTTGTTAATTGCTGCTACAAACCGTGGGTTTCCTATTTGTTTGGGCTTCAAGTGTATCCATGTTCAATTAACAGGAATGTGTGGGACAGGAAGTGTATTTTGAGAGGCTGTGCACATAGTTTATTATTTCCCTTTTCTGAACACATAAAGTTGTTGTCGAAAGTATCGGTTTTGAATCGGTATCAGCGATACCAGCCCCGTTTTACTTGTTATCAGATTGGATCAGAAATCTGTGGTATTGCACATCCCTATTCCTAAATCCTATGAATCATGGCACAAATTAGGCTAACAGTATTCCTGCTGCATTAGGTACTGAAACAGTTATAGTTATAACTGTATAATATACACTGTATACACTGACATATATTTACACTGTTGACTGTGTTTCTTGGTTGCTTGTATATTGTATGTATATTATATATATAGATATATACTGTACCGTATGTATGTATATATATATATATATATATATATATATATATATATATATATGTTGACTGTGTTTATTGGTTTGTTGTATATAATATATATAGATATTTAATGTACTGTATATATACTGTATGTACTGTGCATTTTATATTTATATTTTTTATTTTATTGCTTTTCTATTATATTATTCTATTCTATTATTATTTTATTCTATTGTTTCTATTATTGCTCCTGTATGTATGCTGCTGTGGCGAAAAAATTTCCCCTCGGGGATTAATAAAGTATATACCTACCTACCTACCTACCTATACACATAACATAAATAAAGAAACAGTGATTATAAAGATACTGTTGTTTAAAGAAGCAGACATTTCCTGAATTCTGCTCTGGAGCAACTCAAGAAGCATATGGTCTGCTTTATCTCCTTAGTGGTCTCTGAGCGCTTTACAGCCTGTCTTCCACTCACAACTCAAACATTCGCATACCAACGGTGGCAGAGCTGCCATGCAAGGTGCTTGCCTGTCATCAGGAGCAACTTGGGGTTCAGAATAAGGAAAGCTAGCTGGCTATCCTCCAACAAACTATATGGACATTATTTATTTAAACCAATGTGTGTAACTTGTCAATAACTTGGCAACGCACCATGGTGTCAAACATGGTGGTTTGCAAACTGTTGTGTTGAAGCTTTGAGTCTAACATTTTGACGGTCTTCATCTTGTTTTTTAGGGTCCACAAGTGACAATATTAGAATAAGCTGGGGAGGAGCGAGTAGTGGATCGAACTAAATCTGTATGTGAACCCCAGGACACAAAACGCACGCCCACTATTACCGGAAACCTGATTGCACCTCATGCATATCAATCCAACCCAAACACACCCCCAAGCATAACCCCTCCATAATGCCTAATATCTAAATTATTGAGGATTATTTTTAGATAGAAGTTGAGAACACTGTCCAGAATAAATTATTTTAGTGAAGGACACCATAATGATATGCAGAAAAACATGATTGCCTTAATATTTCATGAAAGAAGTTGATGCTTTTTGAATGGACGTCTACTAAAGCCAGAGGTTGTTTTTTTTTAGACAGTACTTATAGCAACCTTCAGTGGTATTGCACTTTAAGACTCGTCCATATTGGCTTCACATTTGTGATCTGAGGGCAACTGCGCTCACAATATCATCTTTGGGCCAAAGTGAAAAAAATCCATGTTGTATCTTAATGACTGATGGTGCCTTACACTGGCTGCTCTTTACACCATTTTGTGTGCAGGTTTGTATGATACAATATATCCTGTGCAATATACAAAATACTTTGTATGACCTATGTGCAGTAATAATCTGTTTCTTCGTGTGAAAACATGTATGGTAACATTTTACAGTATAGGTGTTTTTAGTGTACATAGTTGTGTGTGTGTGTGTGTGTGTGTGTGTGTGTGTGTGTGTGTGTGTGTGTGTGTGTGTGTGTGTGTGTGTGTGTGTATTTATCTTTTTTAATTATATTTGTAAAAACATTTTTTTTCCATTTTGCATTGTATGGGTTGCTGCTGTGTCAACTGAAATTTCCCACTGTCTTGTTTTATCTCATCTTATTTACTCTCATGTCATCTCATGTCATCTCATGTCATGTCATCTCATCTCATGTCATGTCATGTCATGTCATGTCATGTCATGTCATGTCATGTCATGTCATCGAGTCTCATCGAGTCTCATTGAGGTGGTGTCCCGCTAACAATGTGGGCTTCATTGACAATTGGAATACTTTCTGGGGGAAAACCTGGTCTGATCCGGAGAGACGGCATCCATCCT
>NW_027210707.1:0-35000 GCF_029030835.1 Brachyistius frenatus
TCATTTTTTGTTGTCCAAAGCAGAAAAAAAAAAGTCATTTTTTGTCGTCCAAAGCAGAAAAAAAAAGTCATTTTTTGTTGTCCAAAGCAGAAAAAAAAAGTCATTTTTTGTCGTCCAAAGTAGGAAAAAATAGTCATACAGTCATGCAGGTCGTCCAAAATATGAAAAAAGAGTCATACTATGTTCATTAAAGGTGCCAAAAAGGCCACTCTTTCATAAGAAAATGCGGAATAATAATTCCTTGAAGGACACTAAGTCTTTTGCACCATTCGGCGCACGGGCCCTTATAATTTACAAGATGGACTGTCAGTTTATCCTTGAATTATAAGTAGTTAAACTGCAACAGGCAATCATAAGATAATTTAAAGGGATAATCTCAATTTGAAATCTTCCTACCATTCAGAGCTGCTAAATATGCCTCATAACATTCACATACAAAATATGTACACAAGCTTTTCATTCAAAATAATCTTTTTTTAAATTTTTTTTTTTTTACATTTGCATAAGAAATCTGCTCCAAACAAAGCTGGAAAGGGAAATAGTAGGAAAAGAAAATCTCTCCTCGACACTCTCCCTGCAGTAATTGATAGAAGCGAAGCTGTGAATGTGCTTCCCATCTCACATATTCATCAGCCACACATCAGTGATGGGTAAAGAAAAATGTCAGCTCCACGCGCTCTCGCCCTGTCAACCGGATTCCACCCTCCAACCGTGACAATGTGCGTCTTCATCTCTGCTGTTGTTTTGTCTCTGTTTCTTTACGCCTGCTGGAAATGCAGCTTTAAATGTGTGTGTGTGTGTGTGAGAGAGAGCGGGCGAAGCTTTTTAGAATGAAGGCAGCTTTGACCTTTTCATTTAAATGCAACTTTAATTCAGGTTTAATTTGTGGAGGTGGAGGTGGAAAACTAAACAATCCATCAGTTAACATGCAGTGGTTTGCAGCAGGCTATTTTCTCTCTGTCCGCTGTGATTACACTTTCTTTACACCTTCCTCCAATTAAGTAAAAGTTTCATCACTGTTGGATTTTCAGCAAGTTCAGATTTACGTGCTCAAAATCTACAGAAATAAATTGCAATTTTGAGTTTCTTTGTTTTTCCATTCACTTAGTGTTTCTCAGAAAACAGCCTCTTCCCTTTTCTTCTGCATAGTTGTAGTTGTGATGTAATTGTTGATTCGGTTGTGGTTGCACACTCCTTTTCAAATCGAGCTTTGTCAGTTTTAATCCACATGTTGATCTTTGACGATCTAAGCAGTGTGGATGTTATTTTGAGGTTTTTGCTTCAGCTCTGTAATTTACATGCGCTGCTCAGTGTAGCAGCAAAGTTACTTTTTGTAAAACAAAACCAGTACCTTTGTTTTTTATTCAAAGAAATGTGGATCTTTGGTTTGAAATGAACAGATGTCTAAAATTGAAGTTTAAAGTAACAATGACAATGGATTTGAAACGATCAGCGGTCTCCTTGACTCCAGTGTTTAGTCGACCCATCCAGCCACCCTGACCTCCTCCCAGCATGTGGCCATAATGTAACTTTACTTCCTCCTTTGCATCAGTCATGCTAACTATGGCCACCAGAGGTTATTGTGACAATTAAAACTTACTGTTGAAGACATACTTGCTTTTTAACCACGCGTTCGCGTTGACAACCATTTACGTTGCGAACGTTATTGCTCACGTATTCGCCTATGTCCACTGCATGTTACTGGTGGATTCCACTAGAGGGCGCATGAGAGAAACAAGGATATCCTTAGAACATTAGGATTTGCCCGATGTAAACAATAAACATGGCGACAATCGAGGAGGTTGAGGAGTTGTCCCCGATGTCAACAATGGCCCCTACCGGTCATGTGTATATTGCATCTTGTGGACACATACATTTTTGAGGACATGTACAACCAACGCTACAAACCGACGCTGTATATGCAATCATGCGCACACAAATTCATAGTTTACAACACGTATAACTCCGGCCTAAGTTTGGGCTGTGAGTGAGCTGCTAGAGCAAACAGTCTATGAAGTGGATTTTTATGGCTAGACTTAATTTAGGGTAATTACAGAGTTAAGGCTTGTAAGTAAGGCTCGTCAGCATTTTAAATGGTCATGTTTTTTAATTAAAGCACTAAAAATACATCACAAAAATTACTGCTCGGTGCTGGTTAATCATTTACTGAAGCTTATGCAGTCTTCATGGTCTGAGCTGCTTTACCTTTTCTTCATCTTTACCAACATTGTTGTAGATATACACCATTTATATATAAAGTAAATAATTGCCACATCTGAGTTGTAGTCACTCCCTCACAGAGAGATGGCACATTTAAAGCTTTTCTCCACGCCACTTTTTCACAGTCCTTTCTCTAATCCCGGGATCTCATCACACAATTTACAAAGCCCGGGCAGAGAGAGGGGAGGCGGGGGCCCTGGATGTGCATGTCTCGACACTGTGCAGTGTTATGTTTTGCGCGGCACAATTTATGGACCATGGACAGTTTATAAGAAGCAATGCAGTCTATCAGAGAGGCCGGCGAATTGAGGACAGGGGGGAGCGTTTCCATGCAGGAAGCTGTGTTTTGGAATAATATACGCCATGATGAAGATGTTTCCCCTGTGACGTAAAACAGCGGGGAGCGCCGATGGCCACTTACTATTCCAACCAAATATGAAGGAGAGGCTTTGAGCTGCCATGTTTTTGTTTTTTCTCTCTCTTGAGTTTTGTGAGATGTTCAGACTCTGGTGCTTCTCGCTGCTTCATTCCTCAGTTGTCAGGTAAATTTTGGTAGCAAGTGAACCAGGATGAACAGAATATTCATTAGAAGAAGCATGACGTTTATTTACAGTATTCATCATACAGGAGTTACTGTGTGTGGACATACAGTATGACCTATGCCAACTTAACCAAAAACAGACAACCGCCACTTCTGCCTTTCAATATGAAATACTTTTTTTTTTTTTTTTTTTTTACCACATCTGCTACTACGCAAGTGTATTTACTTCTACAACACTGCAAAAATAATCTCTATTGAATCAAGGCACATTTGTCTCCTTAAAACAAGTGAAAAAATCTGACAGTGAAACTGTTTCAAACTGTTTCCAGTGGCAATCAACTTGAATTATGTGAAACTTTAATTCCACTTTTCTAGAAAAGCAATCTGTCTGACTGACTCGTGTGTCCTTAAGATTCTTTTAAGTAGAGGCAAATAAATTTCTCCTGGAAGCGGAGTAGAAATCTGTACTGCAGCAGATGTCAGAATTTACTTGCCAACATCAGATTTTCAGCATTGACCTAATAATGCTAGTTATAGATCAAGCTGTACCTAGATAACTCTTTTAAGAGTTACAGTGAGCTTTACAAACATGGAAAGCACAAAACTATTTTCAGGAAAATAGGTATCACAGTTCATAATACAACGTAATATAATACCTCCAGGAATTATGGGAAACCAAATAAAATCAAATAAAACTGATCTTTCCTTCCAATAAAACCTAGTATGACAAGATATACCAAAATGATCCACATTTTACTGTGTCCTTCTCTAACACTGACGACTGCGACAACTTGAATACAGAACCTCCGAATAATAACGGAGAAAGAGGCGGCAGAAAAACTGACAGAAGCTTAAAAATGATGCGGAGACAAAACTTTGCCCACAAGCCTGACATCTGTCGAGGCGTCAGTGTCACAAGGTTGGCTTGTTATGCAAATGGCTGATGCAGCCCCCCAAGACGCTGATCGGACAAACTGCTCGGCAGCTATCTTGACATCAGTGAAGATGTCACTGATCACACACTCCTCCATTTAAACAATGCTGGTTAAATAAACCGAAGCTGGTGATAAATCTAATGTAAGGCTGTTTTTCATCAACCGATTTTATGTTGTATTATGTAGCTCTGGGGGGAAAGATTGAACTGTAAAGTGGGTGACACAAAAGCACTGAAACAGACTCCTAAACAGTTTCAATCATGTGCCTCCGTCAGTGCAAACTGCTGCCGGTTCTGGAGCTGCTTATGTATATGTGGGAAATCCTTGGCAGTGGTGATATCACATGCATCCATCTGATAAGAGGTTAGAAAGAGAGCTGCAGGCCCCAAAACACACACACACACACACACACACACACACACACACACACACACACACACACACACACACACACACACACACACACACACACACACACACAAAAGCACAAATATTCTAAAGCCTTAACACATGATCACATGCATGCACACCCCCCAACACACAGACACACAGCAGGTCTGCAGGTTTCACATGAAAAGCTTTTAGCAGTGCAGAAGCAGCTGAAGACATGGCTATTGTTAAGCTCCATGATGGATGAAGCAGAGGTATGTTAGTGTTAGCCGACTAAAACACAGCTGAATTTATTAGGCTAGGGATAAGCAGGGTCATCACCTCCAAATGGAACGTCAATGAGCCAAATACAATTTCAGGGTAAATAAGAAGCCGTTGTGTGAGAGGGTAATGTTAGCAGCTGCAACTGCTTTTAAAGATTTCTAAAATACAACATACACGACTGAAAAACCTCCCGCTCACTCTCAGAGAGTGAGTTTGCTCACATGGATATTGAAATAAACACATTATGGTTTAGTAGTACTGTGAGGAGGAGTCTAATTATTTGCTTCACAAAATAATTAATATTTTGGAGACAGAATTAGCATGATTTTTAAAATATTTTTAGTTAAATTGATGAACATTTTTAATGAAATGTTTAAATTCAGACACATTAAACATACTGTTTTGCAAATCAGTTGAAAAAGATACGTTTATAGTGTCATTTGTATTGCTGAGTTAAGAAGAGAAAGCACAATAATGGAAAGAATATATGTATATAACAGTACAAACATACAGCATATGAACTCAATATGCAAGCACAAGGCAAAATTATTTCTTCAACTAAATACATTCTTGGATTATAATGCAGCAATGCATAATATAAGCTAATAAACAATGTTTTTCCTGCACTTTTTGTGGATAAAATATGTATCTATAAACTAATATTCTCTGAAATGTCTTCCCAAAAACAAAACAAAACAAAACACTAAAAGAAACAAGAAAATAATGGATATTTACTGCATTTTTTGCTGCTAAATTCTTATTAGAATACCACATCCAATGTTTAAGCTAGACAAATGCAAAACAGTTAGAAACAGTCAAACTAAAAGCAAGCTCATATAAATGCTCATATAAAAGGAACTAATGGTACTAGTGTCAGAGTAATCAGAGCTGACTTTTATCTTGCAGAAGAAATCACAACCCATAAGATTTAGTATGCACTGTATATTCTATAGACCTGGAGGATCATCACGTGGTTCCACACTCGCCTCTTCAGGGCGGTTAATCAAGTGCGGTAAGGAGTTCAGTTACAAACGCCAACATGCTATCGTGATTCAATAATACCACAAAGGTGTGTCACAGATCACTTACTGAAGTCATCTGGGACCGTTATGGAGGTGCAGGTGACTAAATACAGCAAGTGAAATGACTCATGATCCTCATAATAGTCTGCAAGATAATCCACCGTAGCATTTAGCGGTCTTTGACTTTCCTTAGAAGGCAGTACGAGCGCAATGAAAATCACCCTGACACACGTGAACCAACCAGCATGGTGGATGAATGTGAGGTCAGCTGGCAGGTTGACCTGGATGTAGTTCTCTCTGCAGTCAACCATGATGGCTGTTTCACTTCCTGTGAAATGAAAAACATTTAGAAATTATGTTTTTTTTTTATGAAAGGTGTTTTGTGGCTGGTGTTGCTTCCCTCGTTGTTTTGCGCTTATTTTCCTGACTTTCCAGCATGAAAGTGCAAAGTTAGCACAATTCATGGAGCCACAAAAGGCACAATTATGGGAAATGCACCAGTTTGAAATAAATAATTATCCTTCAAGAGGTTGGGACAACGGGTCAGGGAGTGAGGTGAAGTCAGCAGTAGTGCATAGAAACACTTTGAAAAAAAAAGAAGAAAATACTAAAAGTTCACCACTTTTACCACTAAAATCTGCCGTCGTCGTAATGTCAGCTATGAAATAGTTGGTACCCCCTAATGAATGCCAGAATGTAAAGTGATGAGATTTTTCAGAGTTAGCAGGAATGAATCCTGATCTGACCTTTTGTGTTTGTATGTTTGAACAGTACACACAAAGTACCTCACATCACAGCCAGTCGTCTATGAGTCCGTATTGGTAAAAAGCACGTACATCACAAGCCTTACATGACCTGAAAGCCCTCTATACGTTCTTGTCTTCGATCTGTTCCCTTTCTATCAATCAGTCTGTCGTTCTATATATCCGAAGAGAATCTTCTTCCACATCCTCTCCCCAGGTTTTTCTCTTCCTCTCTCGCCTTCCTCTGCGACCCTGAGCGAGCGGGGCAGCGGCCGACCTTGGCTTCCGTCGGTTATGGCGACGAGCCCCGTCATCGGCGGCCGTGAGTTGTGGCCTGGCGTTAAACTGTGCTGCAGCCACAGTCAATGTTTATGTCTACCAATCAAACGCAATGTGTTTATGTTATATGGCATTATGGACAGGGGAGGGGGCTCTCTAAAACACAGAGGCAGAGGGAGTCCAAGATGAGGGGTTTACGGTCCGCTGAGCATCGGAGAAAAATGAAGCGTCAGTGGGAGACGGGAGGTTGAAGAGAAAAGCTGATTTGATTTTGTTGTTGGGTTTGATGATCTGGACTTCAGCTGGAAATAAGAAGCAAAAAGGGGACAAACAAAGCAGATATGAGAAGGTTTCAAAATCAGTCCTGCTGGTTGAAAGCTCCATAAATCACGTTGAGACAGATCTATTTTGATGAGTGCTTTAAAGATAGATTCTACATGTATGTACATTCTATGTAGCTCGAGTGTCTTATATGAATATGTTAAGTCATGACTGCAGAGTCCACATTCATGGTCTAGACCACACTGTTATAATGCCAGGAAATGATTAATTTAAACTCTCTTATACAAAATCTGCAAAACATCAAACAAGTAAAACGAGTTAATGATACACTAGTGAAATGATCCGAGAAATTGGAGATATCTTCTGGCCTTTTTTCCCCTGTTTGAGCGTGGTCATTATCAAAACCTGGCATTGAATGTTTGAGGACAGCAGCTTCAGCTCATTTACATGTCCAAGAATGCTGTGTGTGTGTGTGTGTGTGTGTGCGTGCGTGCGTGCGTGTGTGTGTGTGTGAGTGTGTGTGTGTGTGCGTGTGTGTGTGTGTGTGCAGATGAGGTGAAACGATAAACCATCTCCTCCCAAGGAGATCCTCAAGCCATTTTGTCCTCAGCACCACATGTGAACACAGAGCAAACACACACTTAATCCTCCTGGATACAGACACTTGACATCAATTTGTCCCTGTAGGGGAAGGACCCCGGCCAAACCCTCGCGACTCTCTGTCCCACGGCCAACATGTCCTTCTATCTCTGTCTTTTTCACCCTCAAAACATCTGGATGAAGGACGCTCTGTCCTCTTCCTTCAGAACAGTTCTTTAAAAAAGCACTCAAGCTTTAACACCTGAAAATCGTGGTAAGCAGAAGACTTTGGTTGCAGTGGGAAGCTTTCGTACGTCTCTGTCACACTTTTGCCCTAAATAAGACTGTTTCCGCTTTAATTGTTAGGTGATAATAGGAGACTTTGTTGTCTTTATATTTTGCCAACATTCATTACAGTTAAAAGTCATGGATAGCCTTTTTGCTCTCATCACAGTTACAGAAGTTCATTAATGACAAAACATTTGAATGAGAATAAAACAAATCCAAGCTGGAAGTGATCTAGATGTCAAATGTGGCAGCAACAAAAAAATTGTTTTTCACTCCAAACTTGCTTTGTTCCAAATCAGTCCTCATTTCCTCCAGTTGTTTGGTCCAATTCTCACCACTTAAGATAATGAGAGGGCACTTACCAACAAGTTTTGGAAAACATCTGGATGTTAGAGTGATATTAAAAGTGGATGTCGAAAAAGAAGTAGCCTGATGCAACTTGGAAGAATGCATATATGACGCTTTACGTTCAGTAGTTGTGATCTCAGAGTTGAGATGAAAAAGAACACAAATTGCCAAAAATCAGCTGTGAAGATGCTTGTACTGTACTGTGACTGGTACGGTCACTTCTGGTTCAATTCAGCTAAACAATCCGAAGAAAAATCGGGAATGAAAAGTTCCTCTTTTAGTCTCGTGTTTAAAGTACCATGAAGTCTAGGTAAAGACATGGAGTCATCATGCATGTTCTTTGTAATTTCATTTGCAATATGATGTGGACGTGACATTTATCAGATATGTTGCTGTTTAAGAGTGTAACCACTGTGAAAAAAATTAATTAAAACTCATTTGTTTCCATGATTCTTAAAAAATAATGGTTTTTTGTTGTTGTCCATGAATGCTTCTGAACAAATCAACAACCATTAGAGCTGCAAACTCCACCACAGTAGTTCCCGGGAAGTTGGAAAATATCACAACCAAAGCAGCTGCTTTTTGGGATCAGGAAATGGAGACCAAGAACCAAAATTTAGATCATGGCTACTTAAATCAATGCACATGACAGTTTCTGAGATCTTAAAAAGGTTCCAGGATTCCTAGAAACTTCATGCAGGTTGTTGATCTTCTTTGGATGTTCTGCTAACCTTTCTATCACAGCTCTAGCTAGACACACAGTCTTTTTTGTATCTTCCAAATCATTTGTTATTGAAGAAATCTAAAATGCCTCACTTCCTGTTTGGCAGAGAATTGTTCACAGAAAAAAACAACTACCAAGCATCTGGTGGTTGGAAGAGCAGATGTAGAAACTCGCATGAACCATTTGGCTGAATCGCTGTTGTTCTCTATGAGATGGTTTTAGAAAATAGCAAAAAAGGACAGATAATATAAAGGATGAGCTGGAACTTTCTCTGCCTTCCTCTCATTTCTGTCATCATTCTGATCTGTAAAGTGGAAGCAATAAAACAAAACCAATGACTTTTGCCTCCTCCTAAACTTCTCCCATCGATCAAAACCATTTAAAAACATCTGTTTCAGGGAAAATTCCAAAGTTCATCAGTCAATATATCTAAAAAATAGAGGATTGATGCTATTAAAGTTTTTTGATTTTATCAATCACAGACAGCCATTTATTTATCATGCTTTAAGAAAATACCATTACTTTGTTTTCATTTTTGTATCAATCATTTTGTGATGTGTGTCAGCTTTATCAAATAGTGAATATCTAATTTTGTTCGCCACAATCCGGACTCCATCCAAACTCTTCTGTCTCGACCCGAAGCAAAATGGATAAATTTCCTTGCTTTTCTCCTCAATTCCATCCCTCCATCCAAATATTCCTCCATTCAGAGTTGTATGCCACAGTAATAAATTCTCACAAGGTGGTTTCAGACAGAGTACCGTAACTCATGTCGCCACTTGAGCTAAATCTGAACACAGCGGACAGCGTGATGCAAGCATGCTGGAGATATACTCAGAGGGATTTATCGTGGTGTATTTCATCAGAGGCAATGCGAGGCCTGTTCAGATGTCTGTTTTGCACTTATGAACTGGGATGTCTTTCAGAGGAGCACATGTATAATGCTGTTCACTGTCAGAAAAACAGTACGAGCAAGAATTAGAATTAGAAAACCTCTCGATTTATGGACTCCTCTTATATAATCTGCAGTGATATTGTCTGCATAAACTCTCATCAGTAGCCTGAATAAACACCGAATGTGTCAAACATGTCGATATGTCAAAGGAAAACCGAAACCAAAGCCTCAGGTACATCACATTAAATGTTGTATGAAAAGCTCTGAAAGTCAAAAAAGTGTAAAAGTTGTTAACATTCTTTAAACTCAACGACTTGCTTTGGCCTGAATACAAAACTAAATCTTACTTGAAGCCAGTTGACCCTTTTTCATTTGTTTATAATTCACAATTATCATATCTTTAACTTGAAACACTTTATCTTTGGGATCTTATCTGTTATATATATATATATATATATATATAAGCAATGTTATTCTGTGATAAATCTGCAAAGCATTGTTGTCGTTTTCTTTATGTTATGATCTGCATGCTCGGAAGTTTGAATTATCTTATATAAGGCCAATAAATAATCTTTTCATTAGATATAAAGTGTATTTTGATCCTATTATTTTCTCAGATGGGGCTCTTTTCAAGTAAAATAAGCTCGAGTTTGTGCTGCTTGGCCACATATGCTGATGAAATTTAGAAATCTGTTGCATAAAAGATGAATCAGAGCTTTATACTGTAACTGGTCACTGAAACACATGTGGATGATCTTGAAGGGATGGAGGGAGGAAAAGAGAGGAGGAGGTCATGAGGAGGCTATGAACACAGTTACATATGGACAGGCTAAACAGTTGTAGAAAAAGCTCAAAATATAAACAGCCATGTCGTACAAACGTGTGGAGTGCTGAATTCTGCACCAGCACGTTGGTTGCATTTTGACATGCATGTGCATCTTCAGCGTTTGCTGGTATTATATTTTTTTAATTATATGCTTATATCATTTATTTATTATATATTTGTATTGGCCAAAGGAATGTCACCTATTATTTATTTGTCCTCTCTCTGCATGGTGTAAAAGTATTAGCACTGCTACTTGTAATGCTGACGGATAACAAAAGACACTTATACCGAATTTAATTACCCTCCAAGGACTCAGGTGGAACATGTGGATCCTCGGAAAGATATGCAGAAAAATCCTTTTCTGGCTTACCTTTCCCCCCCGTTTGTGCTTTTTAAGTTTTTTCCCTCCATTCTTTAGAAGACTAAAGAAAAAAAAAAAAAACTCCAATAGTGAACCCGAGGGGTGAGGGAGAGGACACGGTGTCTTGTAAAACATATGCACTTAATATTAGGGCCATAAAACTTGTAAAATTAAGAGCTATTTTGGAAAATAGAAAGAGAAATATTTATGCGTCTGGCTCTGGATAGAGGTTGTTTTATCGTGAGGCAGCAAGGGCCCGCCGGGGCACAGGTAACGACTGTCAACAGGCGAGGAAGGAGGGGGTGAAATGCTGTGGGGCTGTATGCTCTCCGTGTCCAACCAGATGTCCACATGTGTGACTGGGTTTCCCCTTCTCAGTCAGCCAGAGTGGCCAATGTCGGGGTTTCGAGAGAGTGAGAGAAACAGAGAGAGAGAGAGAGAAAAAAAAAAGTGAGGTCTGCTCCTAATTACGAAAAGAGAAGGAAAAAAAAAAAAAGAAAGATTCTTGTAGTTTCAGACTTTAGCTTACATTTAAAGTTGTGTCACGGCTACGCAAGGGAAGCTACTGACACACAGAACAGCCTCGCTGACGACAAGAGGGACAAGTGAGAGGTGAAAAAAAAAGTAAAAAACAAAACAAAAACAAAGAAAAACCAAAGTCAGGTTGATTGAAAAGCTGCAAAAAGCAATTATGCTTGTGAGAATGTGCAGACCCCTCATCTTAGCAGCCTGCAAACATCGTAAATCGTGTGGCGGTCTCTGTTTACATTGTGGTGACCTCTCGATGCCCCCTGGTCCTGGCTGGGCTCTCCATGTCCTCAGCGCTGTTGACATACATTCACATGGAGGCCAGCTCATAATACATGACTTGTACATATGAGTTTTAAAAATTTTCATGACCTTTGTAAGGTCTTCTAACGGCTGATTTTGTACTATTTTATGTTCAGGTTTTGGTTCTGCTGGGTGTGTTGTCTAATTGTCTTAGTAATGTGGAATTTAATACAGATTTTTACAATGAAGGTAGCATAACTGATGACTATCTACTAGCAATGGTTTTCTACTTGGCCTCTGCCAAACTCTGCTCCTCTAACCTTCATGTATCTTTGTGTGGTCTTGTTTGGATTAGGTATCTGCCCGGATCTGAGGTGGAAAAAAAAAAAAATCTGTAAGTGTCGACTTTGGCTTGTGAAACATGTTCTACATTACATTTTTTTTTTTTTTTTTTTGTTGCACCACCTGGAGCTCAGCAGCTGGAATAGGATGTGTGTGGCAGTAACAGTCTGACGATCCGGCCCCAAATCTCACCAAATTGTGCAACACACCCATCAGTCCACTAGAGGCTACAGTGTCATTGTCACCTTTTGTATCACCTAAGCGTGAAAAGTAAATAAATTAGTGTATAAAGAGGTTATCGGGGTTAAAGAAGGAGGTCATGTGACAACAGGCTGCGGGTTGTTGAATGGAACAAGCAGGACTTTCACCTGGACGACGGCGTTCGGGTTCGTGACAAAAGTCATCGTAGATTTAAGTAACTTTACGCAATGTTACTCGAATACCAAGGCGGATGTTTTAATGTGTAAAAAGAAACACGCTCTTTTAAGAGAACGTTTTAAGAAAATTAGGAATCATATTATTATAAAAAAACATGTAGTGCACTGTGGCAGAAACAGCACTATTTTACCTCTCACTTCTCATATAAACATTGTGATGTATCAGAACGGACGAGATCTTATAATTTCACAATATAAGTTATAATCTTAAGAAATCGGTAAACACTGGAGGCAAGAGGTACTCCATTAAGAAAAATAACAGATTGTTTGTATAAAAATAATACGAAAAAAAGACATGGATGTAACTCCTTACAATATGTGGATATTATGTTTATCTGTTCTCATTTACTTAGATTTGAAAAAAATCTTTGGTGGCTTCATATAAAAAAAAAAACAGATAGTAAATTTTAAACAGAATACTTTAAATGGAATATTTTAGTACTGCAATGTATGTGCACTTCCCTTTTAGAGCTCCACTAAGCAGCTCTGCCTGATCTTCACATTTACTGCTTTTGCGTAAACCACTGAAGATGCAGAGCAAAAGCACAATTTATAGTCTGTCTGGTCATTGAGTGGGAATGTGTCATATAATTTGTAAGTATGTGTGCTTGAACGCTGATGTGCATTTCTTTGTATACACATGTGACTATATATGTGTGTATGCAAACAAACTGTATAAGTGCACTCTGGAAGACCATTATGTTTTGAAATAATAACAATACACACACACACACACACATGCAGCCTTTCCTCCGTGAATCTCAGGCACACGTGCACACCAACGTTCATGCTCTTAACACACACCTCTGCACACCTCTGCACACCTCAGCACCGCCAAAACGCACTAAAAATTTATGACCTTAACATTCCTGCAGGGTCAAGCAATTTATCAAATCCTGCACATTCTGGTTTCAATTACACAGACGATTGTGGAGAGCGGTTATTTTAGCAGGTTCATTTGGCCCAGTAGGGGAGGTCGACTCTTTTTGCTTAACACCCCGTCCCCTGAACGCGACCGGGCATTACTTTGAGGACAGACACGCGTCTCTCCCAGGACGCTACAGATGGCGAGAGAGAGAAATTGTCAGGCAGCTCGAAGCTGAGCAGATGAGCTGCGGGTGTCATCGCACAACTGTCTCTCTCAATTTCTGCTCCTCTCTTCTCTTTTCTGGCTTCGTCTGCCTTCCAGATCTTTTCCAACGGCAAACTCAGTCCATCATGCTGCATGTTCTTTCCTTCAACCTCCTTCATCTGTCTGAAGCTTTACGATGATGAAGAGTCTTCTATCAGTTTTGTTGCCTCTGTGGGTTTCTCTCTTCTTCTCTCCCTATCTTCTTCTCTCCCACGTCACCCTTCTCTATCTGACTTTCTTGATCTCTTCGTCCCTTTTTCTCCACCTCACACCCTCTCCCTCCATCTCCTCTCTCTGTGGTAGAGTGGTGATAAATCCCTATTTTATTGCTGGAGAATTCCTCTCTCCCTGCAGGGCTGACAGCTCCCCACGTTCTAAGACACTGCTAGGACCAAACCCAATCCTCCCTCCCTGCATCCCTCCATCTCTGCCTCCATCTGGCCCTGATTACTGAAAGAGTGGAAGAGTGGCGCGGCAGTGTGTGTGTGTGTGTGTGTGTGTGTGTGTGTGGGGGGGGGGTGTTGGAGGAAGGCATCACAACATTACACCCTAGGAGAGGAGAGGAAGGAGAGGAAGGAGGGATGGAGGGAGTGGTTGATGTACGACATGGTGGTAGGCAGGAGGAGGAGGAGGAGAGTGGAGGAGGAGGAGGAGGAGGAGAAGAGGGAGGAAGAACACCAGGGGAGTGGAGGAGTAAGGATATAAAAAGGAGAACGATACAGGACGACGAGAGGTCTTACTGGTGTGGATGAAACGGAGGGGAAAGGAAAAGAGCCGGAGAGGAATTCAAATGAATTTTATTTTATTTTTTGAGTACATCCAGTAAATGGGAAACAATCTTAGCAGTTCAAGAAAACACAAGCTCGAAAGACGAGATATTTAGTTCACATTTAGCAGCTGAAACTGATGAAAAAAAGTCTCCAAATAAGAAAAGCGATGACCTGATGGAGGGAGGGATGGAGCGGAGGCCGAAGCAATAAAATATGAAAAACGATAAAAACAAATACTCCCCTGCTTTCACTGTAACTGTAAAGAACAGCGATACAAAGTCAATCGAGCTTCAAGCTTGACAAGAAAAATGTCAGTTTGCAGCGGTGGGGGCGAGACGGACACGAGCGGAAGACAGCGAGGTAGAAGAAGACAGGAAAGAAAAATATAGAGAGCAAAAGAAGACCTGGTGACAGCCAAAGGCAACAAGTGCCGAGACACGGTTGACTAAAAGCAGAGCCAAAAACACTCCATGTTTACAGTGAGTACACAACATACAGCCCACAAAGGATGCAACAGAGGATCTTATGTATTACTGTGAGGGGTATTTTATCCCCCATTTAAATTCAAAGCTGTAAAATATCACGCAACTGATTTGCGAGAAAGACAAATAAAACGGTTATTTATTATGAAAATTGCAGTTTGATTAAACTTTTCCAGGTGTGTGATGTAATGATGTGAGTTTAAATGTTTCATAGTGTACAGTACAGCACATCACTGAAACAGCAGCTGAGTCCTGCAAATGTAATTGAAAAGTGATAATGACCATCATTTGGGTGGAAAGAGGCTAAATGGAGAGGAGATTTTGGAAGACGCGCGTGTGTGTGTGTGTGTGTGTGTGTGTGTGTGTGTGTGTGTGTGTGTGTGTGTGTGTGTGTGTGTGTGTGTGTGTGTGTGTGTGTGTGTGTGTGTGTGTGTGTGTGTGTGTGTGTGTGTGTGTGTGTGCGTGCGCGTGTCCTGGCAGGCCAACTCACTGCAGCAGGTGCCAGAAGAGTGTGTAATAAACACAACTGCTTTGGACAAGCTGGCCTCTCACATCAAATAATGTGTTTTGGCGATGTCCACCTCAGCTGTTCACACGATCAACACTCAGCAGGCTCTCAAGACAACACAACGAATTAATACCGCAGTTTTTCACAGTGAAACAGGGCTTCAATCTGAGCGTACGAGTCCAGTTTTGGTCAGTTTTGGCTCAGCGAATTTTGGATAGTATACTTCCTGTTAACTAGCATGTAAATGAGGACTTATTTTAAACTGAAATTCCTGCATTTTCATAACCTAACAAAATTATGCAAAATGCAGAATATTATACTTGCTTTACACGCTGACAGTAATTACTAAAGTATATGAAATATGGGCTAGTGTCCATATGACTGTAAATAGAGCACCTCATTAGATTAATTACAGTATTAAAGGTTGGAGCTGTTCTTGTGCGATAACATTTTACAGTAAAAGGTTTTTGGCTGACTGATGAAACCTCTTTGAAATTGAAATGAATAGATTTAAATGTAGCCTTTAATCCTGAATGATTAGTTGGCTAATTATAAAAATAATTTCATACATTTTTAAAGATCTTTGGCTTTAGTGTCCACCTTCATTTACCTTCATTTACTCACCATCAAGATGATACGAATCATGTATTTATCTTTTTAGTATTTAAGAAATCGGACAAAATTTTGTCAAAACATATATGCACCTATGAAAGCTGTATCTTTCAGATTTTTTTTTTCCTTCCAAAGAAACGCAAAATGTTAAAGAAAATCCAGAAGACACTGTTGACTAAGCTTTAAGCTTCACGTTGGATTATGAATCACCCCCCTCCACACTTTGTCTCCCGCCACCTCCACCAAAATAATCAGGATAATTTCTATTCATTATTACACCTCCATTTATCTGCGAGACGAGACGTGGGGAGGACGGGGTATAACTCTGAGGAATAACAATACCATTAAAAAGCCTGTGCGGCAAATATCAATCATTGTTGCCGTTAATGTCCCTCCAGCCTATTCAGATGGCCTCTCTCTTTTCCTAATGTCCACCCATCTGTGTGTGTGTGTGTGTGTGTGTGTGTGTGTGTGTGTGTGTGTGTGTGTGTGTGTGTGTGTGTGTGTGTGTGTGTGTGTGTGTGTGTGTGTGTGTGTGTGTGTGTGTGTGTGTGTGTGTGTGTGTGTGTGGCTGCTATATTCAAAGCCCTTTAATCAACAATCGCTGCATCTGGGCCAGATAATGAATGGCATTGTTTATAACCTCACTCCTGTATCTGGTGATAAATGCACGGCCGCCTAATGCTATCATTTGAATAAGAAATGAGATTGTGCTTTATTTTAATATCAAGAGGAGATTGTGTTAATATAAATTTCTTGGTGAAGTTGTGATGATGACGGTGATGATGATGATGATGATGTTCCATTTTGTCAACCAGCCAGAGGATTAAGCCACGGCAATAAAAGTGTGAAGATGCAAAATGAAGATATGAAGCTTTTGATTCATGGTCGGTGACAGTAAGACCGATAAACAGGAGAAGTGAAAAGCATAGAGAATTCCTTTCGAGTGAGATTTATGAGTCGCAAATTAAAAAAATAAAAAAACAAGCAAACTGTTCCGTGAGCATTACTCAAAGTTTAAAACGGGTTTCTCGAAACCCACTAAAAAAAAAAAAATCCTCCATCACACGAGCACCAATGTTTGTGCAAAAGTTCTTGTCGTGTTTATTTTCCATCTGACATATGTAGCAGAAACTGCTGTGCCATGTAACACTGGATTCTCTGTGCACTGCGTAGATGCAAAGCAGCGGAGGTAAAGCGAGTTTAGCTCAAACATCATCAAAATTACACTGGAGGTGTTATGAAAATAACGGTTTGGATGAAATATCGAACGTGTTGATGGCTAAATGGACTACAAAAGTTCAGCTTCACTCACTTTGAACTTATTTAAATGACCACAAATGTGTAATTCTTAATGAAATGACAGCAAAAACAGACAAAGTGTGTTCATTTTCACACTGTGTGAAGTGTTTGATGAAATACTACGATGTATAATTTATCAAATTTTACTTTCACGACTGGAGATTTAGTGTAATTTAATGTGGACAGCAGTTCTAGAGCTGAGGTGGAAACATTACAATATTCTTTTTTTATTAGGTCAGTTTGAAAAGTGACAGAAACTGCAAAAAAAAAAAAAAAAAAAAAAAAAAAAAAAAAAGTGAGCCTTTTCACAAATGTTTTTTATGATAGAATAAGAATAAAAAAAAAAAAAATTTCAACTCTGCAGCAGACAATGTGCAGACAATTTCCTGGCACTGTTTCCTCCGTGACATTATCCCCCTGGAAAAGCAGCGGCGCGGTGTTACAACCCTGCGTGTTGCCACAGTGGAATACAGATAGCGAACAGCTCGCCGTTCACCACCGGTGGACTTTAGCTGTCCAAATCTTTGACAGTTTCGTAGCAGCTCTCGGCCCTTAAACTGCGAAAGATTCCAGTGACAGATAGGAAACCCCCCCTTACACCCCCTAAACCCTCCTCCACCACCACCACCACCACCACCCTCCACCACCCTCCTCCCATATCAGCTGGTATCATTGATAAAGACAGCCTTTCAGGGATGACACTGATAGCTGTTCCAAAACCATTCGAAAAGTGATTTGCCTGCCATTTTAGCCGCTGCTGCCCTCTTTATGATGCACACGTGTCCGGGAAGACAACGAGACTGCTTATACAGACGGAATTAGGTGGAACCTTAAAAGGCCTCAAATAGGTATTCACGTTTCTCACAATTTATGTACGTGAAATCTTAAATGCAATTCATCT
Organism: Brachyistius frenatus; assembly: GCF_029030835.1. NCBI lineage: Eukaryota > Metazoa > Chordata > Actinopteri > Embiotocidae > Brachyistius > Brachyistius frenatus. Next base: position 17,955 of record NW_027210707.1, read on the forward strand.
TTACATTATTACAATTTAAATGTGTTATAGTGGATCAATTTAAGGTGATTGCAGTTTTAAAAATTCCCCACAGTTGCGGGTGAATTTTAGATCCGAGTAAATAATCTCAAGAACAATTGCAAGCTCTCAGGTTGCAGAAATCCTTCAATAAAATGTAAAATTCACAGAGAAGCTGCTGTGAATTGTTAGCCAATCAGGGCCCGCTTGTGAGGACTCAATAAATACTCTTAAACTGATGTTATATTTATTTGCGAAACATAATGAAAGCCATTAATCTCATCCTGTGAAAATATGAGATTATAGAAAATCTTAGAATTGTTAACAGAAGACAGATAACAGAATAAATATCATAATTTATAATCACAATTTAAGTAAAACCTTCATATATTTACCACAGGAAGATTTAAACTGTTAATCAATGGGTACCTGATTAATTTGATTTTGTCAGAAGTCGAATTCTGAAGATTTCCTTTCCATTTTGCGAACCTGAAACCGTACAGACTGGACAGACATTTTGAAAGCTGAGATTTGTTTTTCTTCTAAACTGCAAAAATGTTTCATGATGGCTTTAATTTACTGCATTTAGGGACCAACTGTGATGTGAGCGCGAGAGACGCTCTCCTTACTCCTCTGCCTCCTTCGTCTTGCTCCTGCATCCCTTTACCCCTCCTCACACCTCCGGCCCCATCTCCAGTCCAAATGAATGACGCCAGCTGGGGTCGTCCGCCTGATGCTGGGCCCTGCTAGGTGGCATTGACAGCTGAATTATCCCACAGGCCGCGGTGGCTGATTATCAGCGGAGAAGTCATCAGGGCGTCCCAGCCTCCCCTTTCCAACCCCCAATACCCAATCTCTCTACCCTCCTGTCCTCTTCCCCCGTCCCCCTGTCACCCCTTGTCAAGAAAGCGACGCCTTCTTCAAGCCCGCTGCCCGGGTCCTCTTGACAGGTAATCTCAACAATAACAATTACCACCATTACTGGTGTCATAAACAAGTGGCCAACCCCAAGCCAGGGCAATAACAAAGGCTTTATAATTCACCATGCAAGGCCATATAAATACATGCCAACAGGTAACAAGTAATCTAGCAGAGGATGAGGATGGCTGCTCCCAGGCGCTGGAGTGGAACTATGTGTGTGTGTGTGTGTGTGTGTGTGTGTGTGTGTGTGTGTGTGTGTGTGTGTGTGTGTGTGTGTGTGTGTGTGTGTGTGTGTGTGTGTGTGTGTGTGTGTGTGTGTGTGTGTGTGTGTGTATATGGAGCAGTGCTGGTAAAGGTTGAGGATGCAGAAGCAGATTGAAGTCGAGGCTGCAGACACGTGTTACATTTCAATGTAATCACATAAGAAAAGGGATTTTTAGTTTGTGAATATATTTGTTTGGGTGAGAGTCACGTTTGCTTGATGCTAAAATGCAGCCATGAAGCAGTTTGAGCAGATTTGTCCATCGATGAGACCCTTTTATGTGAGAATGTTATTGATTTTGAGCAAGTTATTGATGTGCAATAGAGGCAATACTTCACTGTAAATCTTTGATTATCAGAGAGAAAGAGCTGACATTGTAATGGATCAAATAAAATAAAAAAAAAAAACCTGCCCGTCTTGAATATTGACAGAGCAGCAAAAATCCTAATTGAGAACAAAATAGAGTCATCATAATTTATTATTAATAAACCGAATTTAATTTCACAATGAACTGATGTGGAATTAAGTGAAACCTGCATGTCCTTCAATACCAGTTAAAACAATAAAATAATATTATAAATCTTATTTCTAACACTTTTATTGCGTTAATTTAAGGATATTTTAAATATGACTTGATTGAAAATCATTTCATGCATTTTTAAACAATTTTTTTATTTTTTATTAGAATATTTAACGCCTTATAATTCCGCCCGAGCGGTTTTGTGCCTTACCATGCGAAGTTTGGGCCAGCTTGCTCCCTCTCCTCAGCAAAGCAAACAAGGCTTTGTGGCCCGGAGCGCTAAAATAATTTGAGACTCCCTGATGAGGAGAGCTGAACAGCAATTAACACGTGTCAAAGTCGACATCATCAGGTGCCACTCTCATTTTCTTCCCAAGACTCAATGGATTTTTTTTTCTTTTTTTTCTTCTTCTTCTTCTTCTTCTTCTTCTTCTTCCCTCCCGTTTCCTCTTGTTTATTCCCACCCGAAGGCGACGGTGGAAAAAAAAAAGAGGTTTCCTTTTCTGATGCGGCTGGACTGTGGCGCGTTTAACGATCACTAGTTAAAGCCGCCGAGATCGCCGCGTCGACGTCTCATCTCGTCCTTTATTCGTTTTCTTTTCTTTTTTTTTTTTTTTTTTTGCAGCGGCAGTCAGACCGGCCAGTTAACGGTGCATAATTCCTGCAGGAGCGATGCTCCGAGCAAAGAAGCAGGCGAGGAGGGGAGAGGAGAGGAGCAGCAGCGGCAGCGGCGGCGCGGCGGCGGCGGCGAGACTCTGATGCTGATGTGACTTCTGCGAGGTTGTTTAAAAAACAACAACACAGACATTATTATTTCAGACGAGCAACAAGTGAAGTAGACGATTTTAGATCAATTTATATAAAAGTATTATTTTAATGACGTAATATATATATATTTTTTATCGTCCTGTTGCATGCCTCATTCACTGGTAAAAATAAGCATTTATGTTTACTAAAAACAAAAAAAAAAACATAACAGAAAGGCTGGTAAATAAACAGAAAAGATCAAATAATTTCTGGGTGTTAAAGGTGTAATTTCATCCTAAATCTATTCTAGATTACGCAAGTTTTTTCTAAAAAAAAAAAAGAAATTGCTGTCAGGTTTGTTATATTTAAAAAAAACAGAAGGATAAATGAAATGAAAAATAAGAATTATATAAAAGAAAGTATATAGGCTACAGGGGTATTACAAGTACACCTAAAAATACCAAAATAGCCTGAATAATATATAACTACATTTAGCATTTAATGTGTATATAACTTCCAATCACAACTGACTTGCATAATTGCTGACAAATGCAATTTATTACAGAATTAAAAATTGGTCATTTCCCTAACATATAAGCTTATTATATACACAAATGATTAACTAGACATGTTGTAAGTTAAAATGTCCAAAGGATCTATCAAAACAAATTACTGTAAGATTTTTCTATTAACAAATACTATTTTGAGCTCAATTACAGTTGAAAACAATTTGTTTTCTCTGCTGAGCTCAATTCTATTTTTGTATTTATCATTTATGACAGTTAAAAGTCTGGAAAGTCTGGATGTAAAACACAGATGTGTTTGATCTCCATTTAATTTATCCCACGAAGTCAATGTGCTTACAAAGATGAATAACAGGAGAAAAAAAGAAAAGAAAAAAAGAATCTACCTAGCAACAGCAGTGCAGAAACTAAAACACATCAACAGCAGCATTATGTAGCAACAGTACAACCTCATCTCTCAGATTATACGTTAGCCACTTTGCATTCTTCTGTGCCCTCGTGGACGCAGGATGAAGCAAAAGAAAGAAGAAAAAAAGGAGGAGGAGGAGGTGTTTTGTTGTTCTTCTGACCTGAGCCGCTCATCTTCCTCAGAGCTCAGCGGGAGCTCGGCCAGCGCTTGCCTTTGCCTACCCAGGGTCCTTTTTGGTGTGTGCATATCATTAGCATACATTTCTCCCCTGGCTGACGAGGCCTTTACTCTCATTAAAGCCTCGCCTCGCAAAATTCCCTCCCAGAGTCCTGCTGGTCCTCGCCACCATGAATCCGTACCTGCGGTGGCGGCGGCGGCTGATGATGGCATGCTGTTGTCCAAAATCAACCAGACGAGGGTGAGAAGATGGGGTGGAGTGGGTGGTGGTGGTGGTGGTGGTGGTGGTGTTGAGGGGGGGGGACAGACGGTAGGGAAACAGAAGGGATGTATAGGAAGAAAAGGGCAACAGTGTCCGTGCAGAGAAAACAAAAGAGAAAGCAAAGGAGAGGAAGAAAAAAAAAAAAAAAACTGCAGTCAAGTGAGAGAGAGGATAAAAGAGTCCTCTGTGTGCAGTAAAGCTCTCTCACCCTCTCCCTCTTCCCCACTACGTCGTTTCCCTCTCTCTCCTTCTGACTCTTGAACCAGGCTCCATTTTGTGTTAAGCAGCTCCCCTCTCATGACGGATCGCTGGTAGGGTCAGGGGTCAAAGTTGAGGACAGGGTCAGCTGTAACACAACTTGCAAAGGGAACTCTGCAAACTCTCCTCCCGCTCACCCACCCCCGAAATATCTCCTCCATCACTCTGTCCCCCTCGGCCAAAAAGAGCTCCAGGCTGATGAACTAGTGCATCTTTAAAGTATAATGATACGCCAACAAATCCCATGAAAAGATGGTCATTCAGACAGGGGGGGGGAGGGGGGGAAGAAGAAAAGAGAAGTGTGCAGCATGAGCAGGGCGTGCTGCTGCAGGTACAATCCAGGAAATCCACTTTGATTAATAGATGGAGCAGTTAGAACGCTTATCAGCTGCCAAAACGCTGCACAGCGGTTTATAAAACTATGAGGCCACATTTTACAACTGTGGAAAGTTATGACAGTGACTATTATTTCAAGGATGTTGAGGTAAACACGAGAAATAAAGTGTTCGCATTAAAAAAAAAAGAAAAAGAAGCAGGAACGTGTGCTTACATGTGTTGGACAGGCCAACGTGGCACCTTGCTATATCATGTTACGCTGTGGAAAAAGTTCAGCAAAGATTAATTTCTTCGCCAGACAACCGTGCATTTTATTTTGTCAGCCTCCTCTGCTTCGACACGCACACAGTGGCCTCGGTGTATCTGTCGGTACTTTCTGACTTCCCAGCCCAATTAAGCCCGAATTAAACAGCACTTGTTCTAACTGGGTCACAAATGAAAACATTTTGTTTTGAAAATCATTTTGAAAACTACTGTGTACTGTAGTTTTTTAGCAAACTTTTACTCAGGTCAGGACAACTTTGTCGGCTAGGGACTGTTTTCGAGCACATTTGGTGTGTAATCTGGTGAGTAATCACGACAACAGGACTGTGTTAATAGAATTGACTCAGTATAATCTACCGTCCCAGTGTCACACCACAGCGTGGAATACACCTGTCTGTCCACTAGAGGAAAACGTGTCAGGGTCACGTTTTGTCTCGCCTCGGTGCGAAAGGTACACGCACACATATGAGCGAGGTGGAAGAGGGAGGACGTGTGAAACAGGTCGTTTGTGGAAGTAGGAAAGTGTTAAAGTCCAAGCAGGGACGTAGGTTGGGGAAGTTTGGATGGAACAAAAACAGTACTTTCATCCAGAAGAAGAGGGGAAGAGTCAGCAGGAGAGCGAAATTAAGCTCTTTGAAGAAATCTTTTTCTAACCAAGAAAGTAGTTTTTGTGCCTAAAACAGTGATCTTGTTTTCCCGGACCTAACCATGCGATCTTTTCTTGGAGCTTTGGTGAGGCAGAACGTGACGCTGACACAGTAGTGGACAGACGGGTGTATTACACGCTCTGGTGTGATACCGGGTTGAGTCTAGAGTGGCCGTGTTCGCGGTCACGAAGAAATATGTCCTGTTGTGTAATAGTTGGGCTCAGTGATGTGTTTTTAATAGTTTTTGGACGACGATGGAGCGCTACGGATAAAAAAAAAAAAAAAAGGTTCAGTCAAATCCTTCAAAAAGTTGTGTGAAACAAAAGAGCTGCAGGAAGAGCTGATGAAGACAAAAACATGACAGACCAAAGGAATTTATAGACATTCTGCACGTACGTAGTGCTCACACACGGATGGACTCACACACAAAATGAATCCGCACATAGAGCACAAACCCACGGACGAACCACATCAGTCCGATCTCCACACCGCTGAGCACAAGTGGAGGGTGAAAAACAGGGAGAGCGAGCAGGAGAGGGAAAAAATGATGAAGTTGGACTTGAACATCAAACAATAAACAGTCCATTAAGTCTGTGGGTGGAAGGGTTTGGGGGCAGGGGGTCGGGGAGGCAGATATTGGGGAGGTGCTGGGGTGTGGGGGAGATGGAGGGGATGATGGGAGTTTATTTAAAGCATGGTGACCCTGTGGCCGAAGGCTGCCTCAGTGCAGGGATGAATAAAACTTTAATGGCTCATAAAACACAGCGACCCCTTCTCTAAGCCCAGCTTCGCTGCGTTTATTCCTGCCAGCCTGGGCCAATCAGAGCACTCCAATCTCCAAACACAGACAGGGAGAGAGAAACAGAGAGAGGGAGGGGAGGGGGTGATGGGGGGGGGTAGGGGGGGGGGGTTAAAGGAATAGTTCAACATTTTGGGACATTTAGCTTATTTGTTTTATTTCCAAAAATGAGATCAGCGGATCGATATAAAAAAAAAAATCTGAGTGTATGAAGCTGGAGTCGGGGACAAACGGAGACATATCTCAGCTGCTTGACCTGTACATTGACAAATAAGTAAACAACACCATTTTGAGATTCAATAATTCCATGCGGTATCTGCAGCTGAGGTGCTGGCTACCAAAAACAGTGAGAAGCGTTTAGTTCTGGTGTCTGTGGGGTCGATGGCGGCAAACCGGGCAACCTAACCGTGAAGACGAGACTTGCATGTCTGTCACTCACCGATAAATAGTTTTAGCACTGAACTTCTAAAACCACAAATTACCGCATTTTGAATTCTGTTTGTGAGAGAAAAAACAAAATATTGAAATTGTGGAAATGGCGGTCGGAAGAGAAAGAGAGAAAAGTCGATGGTAGAGTGAGAAACGATATGGAGAAAGAGAAGACCACAGATGAGAGCGTACTATATTTAAGTTTCACAAAGACATGCAAATCACACACACACACACACACACACACACACACACACACACACACACACACACACACACACACACACACACACACACACACACACACACACACACACACACACACACACACACGCAGAACCTTTTCAGCACCACACTGCGAAGGTACAAACTATCTCCGGCGGTTTAATCCGACCCATGTGAACTGCACTTATTGCCAAGCACCATTTGCCTCTCTGGAAATGGGCCTGTGACAATCTGAAGCTGAGGTGTCGATCCACGCCGCCGTCACCCTCTGCTTCTGTAAAAATGCAGCTGTCAGCTCATCCAACGCTCTGCTGTTTTCTTACCCACCACTTCATCTGTGATGTTTGTCGATTTCCAGCAGTCATTCTGCTGATGTGTTGCCATTTTGCATTTTTTAGTTGACACTTCTGCAGGATCAGTCAGTCTGATTACTTCAATTACTAATCGCCTTAATGTCCCCAAATACTTTGTGGAAAATCACAAAAAAAGAGGTAGAACTCTTCCAACTCTTACGAACATGTTGTGTAGGTGTTTGTTTTTTTCTTCTTTTTTTCTTGGTGTTCATGCATACAACATAGAGATAAACCCAGAACTGATGGGCAGAAAAAGTAGGTACACAAGACAACAAAAAAGAAAAAGAAAAACGCAACATGTTGCGGCATATTTTAAAGCTCATCCCAAATTCCGTTTTTTTGTCGAGGTAGATGCGTGTTCCCCTTCGGACGGTATCAGACAGAAACACATTTTAACGTGAGTGTCTGTATATGTTTGTGTGTGCTGCAGTCCGTGACCCTCCCTGCCCCTCTCTCCCCCACTTGTTCAGCCCAGCGGGTGTCATTTTCAGGTCATGAGACTGTAAATATACACAGTTAAACCCCAGAGCCATAAATCAGAGTGAAAGGCCTGAACTCCTACATGGACAGATAACATTAGGCAGACATGATCCGCCTGCTGGAATAAATAATAGTAGTGCAAATTCACAGTTTATAACAAGGTAAAGATCATATTGATTTATAACTATAGTGCTACTATTATCACTTTAACATTCATTTTAATAGCAACTCCTCCAAAAATAGATGAAAGGGTGAAATTACTATTATCAAAGCAATCAATACTGTAACTACAACAAACTGTAACCACCATCCTTACAGCTAGTACAATCAGAACAAACACCAGTATGAATTCAGATTCTGTATTCTGTTTAAATGAATTAAATACACACAAATATGCGTTATTTAGATATAAAAAAATAATACTGTATGACAATAGTTTAAGACTGTAATCTCAATTTCCACTTATTTGCTATTTTGAAACTTCCAGCTGCTTTTTCAACAGCAAATGTAATGATGAAGACCATAAAAGCCAGTTGAAATCTCCAGAAAAGCTACTGAGTGCACTTTGAGTTTGTCAGACATGCTGATCCCAAACTCAATGGAGGTTTTAATATTACCAAAGCTTGAAGACAAGACCCATACATAATGACATTTTACCATATCATTACCACTATTACTGCATGAAACACCATTACTACTACTACATAGACGCTCTAAATCATTATGTAAGTGATATCCCGAATCAGTATTAGTATTACAGTGAATATTTTGTTTGTTTTTATTTTTCAAATTCTTTCAGCTAACTCAAACAGGGTTGTTAATGAATTTGTCAGGTAATCTTAATGAAAAGGAAACCTACTTAAAGAGGTTATTCCACATGAAAAAGAAAGTCATGGTTCTGCAGTATACGGAGAAAGAACCATCTTTCTGAAGGTAGAATGAGTAAATTACTGTGTGGGCATTAAAACCATGGATATTTTGTAAAAGAATCAGCACTGATTCAGAGAACAGATATATCCTCTCTGGTTCATTCTGTATAATAATTTTGAGACAATGTATTTGATCTGCTTTTCAAATCATTGAAAATTGGGAGTGTTTTTGAACCCGCGGTTTTAAGCTATGAACTCAGATAACGCCTCAGTTAGGCTGCGTGATCCACAGAACATCTTCATTATGAGCTGCATGAGCAAAAAACAGTCCAACAAGACTGATAAGTACGCCAAAGCTCATTAACATGTCAAAGCGATGGAGGAAAAGAGACAAATTCTGGCCTTAATGTGTTTAGAGAGTTGTTGATAGAGCCGGCTGATTTTCATCACTTCTCTGGTAGTAATTATGAATATCTAAAATACTGACTTATGCTGTGGCAGCGTGCCTTGTGCAACCACCACAGTGAAGTCAAGCTGCTTTTATTGTTCCCGAGATATGTTCCAATATATCGACTGTCTTTTGGCATTTTGGAGTCAATCCTCCATTCAATAAATCAGAGAGGGTCAAACACACTGACAGGACATTCCCATGAAAGGTAACAAATACGCTCGGTGCGTATATTGATGATTGTACACGCAGTATATTGATGATCATGTGAATGGAAAGTCCAAAAGTACAAGTTACCTGCCAGAGCCTGTCATTAATGCCAGGTGTCAAGCAATATAAAGATAACAGTTAAGTTTTAAACATAGCTTTAAAATCACGCTTCTCTCATTCTCACACTTTTCAAAGATGTTTTACGACCCAGAAGGTATTCCCGCTTCGCTTCGAGGCAACCGGCCACTTCAAAAAATACTTTTATATCCTTCTTGTAAAAGGCAGTCATTGCTTTTTCCTCTTTCAAACACGAAGAGGTTACGAACGCTTTGTCAAAATCGTCAACACTAAAGATTTATTGAATAGACTCGGAAAACGTGTTTGGTACTTTTCAGAAAGTCGAACAAACTGCACGCAAAACCACCGTTTCTTTGTTGATCTCTGTCCACACAAATAGACAAAACGGTAAAGTTGTCAAATGATTCTACATGAATAATCAGACTTTGATTTTCGATTTCTCCACAGAATGCAGAATTCAAATCTGGACTCGAGTCTCATCATGTGATGTTACAGTCTTGGTTTCGCATCTTAAACAAATCTTATGATTTCAAGAGTGCAGAAATAAACGATAATGGTCAGCTGCCTGGTGTGAAAATGTGACACTTCTGAAATGGCATTGACAAATTTTTACCAGTAAATATGTCACGCAAATCTCAATGGCTAAAGCTTGGACAATATAATCTGCTATTGCTGTTAAATTAATGTAAACTTGTGTCCAGAAAGCAGCAACTTAGTGATCTGGTCTATAAGAAGCGAGTACTCGGCCTCATCAGTGAATCACCGTACAGTACCCGATATGATATTACACAAAATAATATCATTCATTATGTCATTTATAATGGTGACTCTGTCGGTCAAAGGTGTGAAAGCAGAAAAAAAAAAAAAAAAAAAAGGATTTTATATTCAACACTGGTATCAGTTGAGACAAAATATCTCCAAAAAAACAAATCTAAACTTGACATCATCTCCTGATATCAGGGGGCAGTTAACTGGAACTGTGTTACATTTACATCATTCCATCTGTGATCTCTGAGGCGGTAAATGTTTTTCCAGGCATTAACGCGTCATCAAAGTGTCTGAAATCCTATAGGGTTTGATCCTCCGGATCTCTGGAGGGTCCACGGACACAAAGTCTACAATTATCTCTCTGTTATGTCAAGTGCGCTTGAGCCAAAAATTGCTCGCCTTGAATTGTTCAGAGCTATCAGGTTCCCATGTGAAAACACAAGAACATGACATCACCGCATCATTTAGCTAGCTGGCTACACACACACACACACACACACATACAACACACACACATGCACAGACACACACACACACACACACACACACACACACACACACACACACACACACACACACGCTAATCCCTGGTCTTAAGCATGTGAGGCCTACACAGACCGTTTGTCTGCCTGTTTCTTTAACGACTTCCATAATTAAAGTAACCAAAGCTGTTTTGGAAATGCGGGTACCATTGAAATGTGTCGCCATGACAATCAAAATATGTCATAAGACCAATACAGATAGCTTTTGTTTGAGACCAACTTTCGTAACAGCGAACTTTCCCCAAAAACCGGTCTCTTCTGCAATGCCGTACGATACATGCATATAAAACACATCATCGGAAAAAGACAATCCATAAAAAGTGTCACTGACTGATGCGGCTTTTAACCATATTTAAATTTGAGCACTCATTGACACATTTAAGTGTTTCCTCGTGAAAATTAAGACCCAAATGCCTGTGGACCACAACGGGACAATAAATCTCTTGACGCCACAAATATTTCTCGACCGCAGCAATACAGAGCAAGTGATTTTTTTTTTAAGTACTAAAAAGACAACAGAACACGGTGTGTATAAAAGGTGTATTTTGTAGGTGTATTCACTCAGAAATATAAACAAGGTGTTTCTTATTATAATTAAAACAGAGTCCTCCTGCTGCTGTGTAGGTCTCACTTACTGGCCTGCTGTTACACATGTCAGCTGCATTCATGACTTGTCATACTACCGACGCAATTAGCAAGGCTGCCACTTATGAACGAAACACAGGTGAAAATAGGAAAGAGCTCGGAGAGGTGAGAATGAATCAAACAAAGATAGAAACAAAGGCATCGCATCAGGGAGAAAACTGTGTAACAGAGTCGCAGAACTGTTGCGATATTTTCGAAAATCAGGTCACACTTGATGAAATTAATAATTCATCTCCATTTATCTAAACAGTTAAAGGTTGTTTTGCTTATTAATTTATCGAAAATGGAGTCCTTGGACTCTGTATGAAGATATGCTAGAAAAGGAACACATGGATCGTGTACACTTGTTTAGACGATCCCAATAAATTCCGCTTCTATTTTTTTTTTTGCCACATCTCAACCACAGTACTCAATTTCGAGGAGCGTCATATATTTAAAATAATACTGACATGACCTTGTGTAAAAAATAAAGAGGAAGCTAAACCAATGTTGTATCAAACCATAATTCAAATTTTACAGAGGTCATTATTCATTCCCTTCTCCATCTTAACACTGACACTCTCCCTACTCTTTAACTGCCACTATCAACCGCACAGTAATAACACACATTCATAAAGAGCACACGCGGAGTAATAAATTACCAAGCAAATGCAAATATCACATCAAACTACGCAGCATGAACTTTACCACTGTCATTGGAAATGTGTCCTGTCACAGCTCCAGCAATACTGACGCGGCAAAGAGTCGACAAGCCAGCGTCTGCATCACGTCTTCAACATGAACGATGAGCTTTTGTCAGTCTGGCGGACAGAAGCATCAAAGAGAAAGGCCTTAAAAAAAACTAACGCAGCAAAGATGCACATCACAGGTGAGATAAAAGTATTTTAGGATGAGCTTGAGACTGATTCTTCTGTAAATGAGAGTTTAAATGGGAGATATACAGAGAAAACAACACACAACTTTGACTGTGCTTCTGCATCTGAGTTAGATGGACAATAAAGATTGTCTGAAAATTAAGTTGAATTTATTTCTGTAAAGTTTTGCAGTGTTTACTTTGGCTACAATCACAATACCAAAGACCGTGAACATAATTGTATACGGTCATAAGTGTCCTTGTTCAGCCAAATTTTGCATTTGGTTCATTCAAGGCTTATTTTGATAAATATCATGGCAGTTTATCTTTTTTTTTTTTACATTTTTAAACTAGTTAGAACGAGGGCATTATTGTTTTGTCTTTTTAATAGCAATATTTCTTTTAGAATGAAACTCAAGAATCAACAATAAGTCAATAATAGAAACAAATCCGATATTATGGAATGTATTGTAAAAGAAAAATGATAATTTCTTCAACTTCTTGTCCGATTTCACCACAAATTAGCTTAAAGTTAGATAAATGCTTTAGAACGTACTATTTTCAAGTAAAATAAACTTTAAGGACAAACTTGAAATAACTAAAACTGACTTAATATTGACCGTTGTCAATCACCGCACATATTCAGTACTCGTCACTGGGCTGCTCGTAGCTCTTTCTCACTTCGAGGTTCAGCAACTTGAAACTCTGAATGTGATCTTTGACAAACACACGCTCCCTGTCTTTGTACTGACTTTGGTAAAAAAAAAAAAAAAAAGGGCTGTGAGGTGGGGAAGGGAGTAGCGGAGTGTGTCAGCTGCTGGAGTAGGTTTACTGTGCAAGGAGATGCACTGGGCCATTACACATGACCTCTGACCCCAGTAGGCACCCTGAGGTGAAATGACGCGGGCCTGGTCTTACTCAGCTGGAACGAGGAAGAGGAGGGAGGCACTGGGTGAAGATGTATGCGATTGCAGATGTGTGTGTGTGTGTGTGTGTGTGTGTGTGTATATGCATATGACTTGGTGTGTTCATATGCGCAGTGATGTGTGAGTAGTGTTCATCCAGCCCACCTTTCACAAACATAGACAACACTACCAGCTCAGTCCCAGATACACAGGGAGCTGCAGGCCTGTCCTGTGGCTATGCAGGCGTGTGTGTGTATGTGTGTGTGTGTGTGTGTGTGTGTGTGTGTGTGTGTGTGTGTGTGTGTGTGTGTGTGTGTGTGTGTGTGTGTGTGTGTGTGTGTGTGTGTGTGTGTGTGTGTGTGTGTGTGTGTGTGTGTGTGTGTTCATATTAAAATATGAATTTTAATCACAACCACCTCCTCCCAATTACCAGTCAGCCACCCTGAAGAGGATCCCAGGTTGCAGTTGGGGCGGGGCGATGGAAGTACACAATATCACTGAAGACAAAAATATATTTTGTGGATGATTTTGCACACACTATCATGAGTGCTCTATCTATTTTTGCATAGTAAAGTCAGTTGCAGAAATTTTAAGACGGTCACAATCATGCTATCGGCAATGTAGCTTCAGTGGAGGAGGTTTTCCTGCGTCCCTGTGGATAACTTGCCAAATGTGCATGTTTAATACCAAGTTGAAATATGTCCTGCAGCCCGAGCACAATGGAGTCCTTTGCTGCTACAGTATGTAAGTTGTCAGTCTCTCACAATTAAAAGAGGCATGTAGGATTTATCTGTTTGAACTAAAGTTCAGTCACAAAAGAAATGAATAGATTTACTTTCAGCCTCAAAGCTATACTAAGATGCACTGCTGCCACATAACAACAACTTTACTATTGACTGACAGACTGATTTAATTCTATCAATAATGTTTTTCTCGTGACATAAAATCTGACTGAGATGTCCCATGTGTTGTCAGACATGCTTGATATTTCCATAAGAAGGATTGCTGTGAGAGTGGACAACAAAAATATATTTTTGCTTTGTAATATGTTCTCTAATGAAACTACTTTAGAGTTTGCCGATCAGAAGTAGGATTTTTGTGTGTTAGGAGGTCTGTCTCATGAGACTAAAGGCTAAAAAGGGACTTGGGCATCATTAAAAGTTACACAAAGTACTTAAGAACTAGAAAAAAATACACATAAATATGACAACTCTCAGAGTACGCTCTGGCATCGCTGCCTGATAATATTTCAGTTTAAGAAGATGTGAGGATGAACTCTCACTGAATGTAAACTGTCAGCTCTGCAGTTGCACACAGTAGATACGCAGGCACATTAACATGAACACACACACACACACACACACACACACACACACACACACACACACACACACACACACACACACACACACACACACACACACACACACACACACACACCACTTTACATTAGGGATCCTTAATTAGCAGAGAGTGTCTCCATCCTCTGGGTCCACATGCCAGTAACTCAGTTGTGACGAGTCCGTCTACATTAGCATGACCCTCCTCCCTCCTCCTCCCCACTGTCCACTCCACTGCTCAACACACATCCACTCAAGCATGGACACGCTGCTAATTATGGCTTAGTGTGTGTGTGTGTGTGTGTTTGCGTGGGTGCGCGTGGGTGTGTGCATGCACGCCAATCAAGGTACATGACTTACTGGCTGACACTAACAGTCTGCTAAGAAAAGACAAAATCTGCCATGTGCAAATGTTCTCACTTCATTAACATATGCTGAACCTGGTTTATTAAGAATAAAGAAATGACTGTACGGTTTATTTAACTGCGGATTTTTTTTTTTTTTTTTTAAATGAACAGAATAACATTTTTGTTTATCTTTTTTGTTAAATAACACATTTTTATAATTATTTCAAACAGTTTCCTCTATTTGAATGTGCAATAATTATTTTATGAACAATTTCATCATTTAAACTGTAATGTGTATGGAACCCTGTTTGGACCTTATAGTTTATTTAAGCCTTTTTTTTCCATTTCATTTTAAGGTTTCATTTAAATAATTTCATATATTAACCTTGGTTTTTCATTTTCAATTCAATTCGTTTTATTCCACAAACTTTTAAAAGGTGTAAAAACATATAGGAAGTTTAAGTGAATTTCTTGGATCTACATCACAAATAAAGACTATAAAAGAAAGCAGTGCTTAATTAGTTTGGAAACACTATTAATGACTGTAACCACCTGGAGAAATCTGTCAGGTTTTAGTCAATTTGTGCATCATAGACATCATAAACCTGTCAACTCAGAAGCCACATCTATTCTCCTTCAAAAGCAGGTACATAACATAGAAAGAAAGTAGTTAGTGAGGAAAAGTGGGCCTCTTAATCATCACTTCCTTGGAAAAGAATGAGTCCAAAAAGTTTGCTCACCAATTGTCAATACCTGCTCACGTACACATATTTATATTTCTACACACACATCATATCACTGCTGAAAGCTGCATATCAGACACAAGTTACAAAATAGGTGCCGACATTCACATGTAAATATTAACTGGGGCGAGCAAGCACCTACACGCTCCTTTGTTCGTCTCCAGTCAGATCCACCCACCCAAAAAACAATGAGGGTGTGGGGGGGTGGCGAGGAGGGTGTGACCAATGCCAAAGCACCCTCTTGCCAAACGGGGGAGGGAAGAAGGGGTCACACTAGGAGGGGTCAGAAGACAGTGAAGAGGGTGAAAGGTCAGTAGCACAAGAGTGTGTTTGTGTGTATGCCATTCAAACTATTGTTTCCCACCAGTGTGTGTGTGTGTGTGTGTGTGTGTGTGTGTGTGTGTGTGTGTGTGTGTGTGTGTGCGTGTCTTAGTTCCCAGCGCTTACATCTCTCAGTAAGTGATCCCATTAGTGCGCCGTTAACCAAAATGCCAATACAATTACCAACAATCAAAAGGAAATTAAATAGTTATGGCCCAACTTAAAGTTATACTGAGGGATGCACTTAAGAAAATCTGAGGGGAAATGGAGAGAGGATTGCAGATTTGAGACTAAATGCAACATACAATAGCTTTTCTGTCTAATTCAATCAATGTAAAGGTGGGTTTAAGTGAGTAGGAATTTTCTCACATGGTGTAAATGGCCACGTTACCGCGTGATTATGAAAGTCATTTGGAGCGGCTCTAAACATCTCCGAGCAATTTAGAAAATACTCAAGGACACATGAGGTAATCGCTTCAGGGTGCCAAGTGGCTTCACCCTGACAGTTGCGATTAAAAAAGATTTCCACGTAACACACTCGCGCACGCATAGAAAATATACACTTCCCGCGCACGGACGTGTATAAATTCATGCAAATAAACACACATGTGCGTATGACACGTATATATACACGACTTAGAACTTCTCTCACATTGCAGATCTGATCTGACCTCCCCTCCTCTGCGCACGCACACACGCGCACACGCACACACACACACACACACACACACACACACACACACACACACACACACACACACACACACACACACACACACACACACACACACAGGCGTTGACTCCCCTCACACATCCACATAGCCATTATAACCAGCATAAACAAGAATGACAAGTTGAGATTAATGAAGGGCCCAGCAGTGACAGACCAATTTAATTGTCAACCATGATGGCTGTTGAACTCCACTAGTGTATTTATACAAGGTTACCGGAGTGCCTTAAAATGTTGCTAATTGATCATGACCAATAAGTAATTAGAAAAACTGATAGCATGTCCTTTCTCCACACGTGTCAAAGGCACACACCGTCACAGGGGCACCGGGGAGCAGCGGGCGGGAATAATGAGCTAGAAGAGAAAGATTTGAAGTAACGTGTGACATTTCATCGCTTGAATCGTGTCAGTGGAGTAGCTGTGTGTTGTAGTTATACGATACCACAGTGGTGGCAAAACACATAAAGAGATGGCCATAATATTTAAAAAAAAAAAAAAAAAAAAAAAAAAGTATTACGTCGGCTACATCTGACAAAGATGTGTCTCTGCTCAAAACAAAACGATGACCGGATGATTAAGTCCAAGAAAAGAGGTGAGAGTTGATGTATGTGTCTGTGGTGGGCTGTGAGATATTGCT